>NW_017535519.1:0-58070 GCF_001853355.1 Bactrocera latifrons | reverse complement strand
CTATATCTGACTCTTTTAGTTTTAGGACTTACAAACAACCGTTATGTGAACAAAACTATAATACTCTCTTTAGCAACTTTGTTGCGAGAGTATAAAAATTGCAAATATAAGCTCTTTCTATCTCACTGCTCACAGCTTTGGACAACGAGCTGTTCTAAAAGAAATAGAAGTAAATCTGCTAAACAGATTTGTAATAGGTTGCTAGTATTATACAGAAGCATCGAATCCAACTAAAGTAGTTATTCGTCCCACAAAAAGACGTAGTAGCGCTTCAAAGAGTTTTTAAGTTTGGGCCTCTTGTAGAAGCGTCTGAATAAGGGCTCAATTTTTACATCTTCCACTATTCCCAATCTACTTTATAATATTTATTACCATGGCAGTGAGTACACTGAAATACCTCATAACCGGATACTCACTGTCCCAGGGTTTTTGTCCGGAGCTGTTCATATATGGGGGCGAGGCACAAATGAGTGTTAAAAATTTATTCTTAGAGTCAGAAGCTGCTACTTCGAACTATATTTCTATTGCAATGTTAAATAATGGCAATTATTTCATTAGTTTCCTTTGAGCCACCCCGAACCAGGCGTCACCACCGCAAGACAATCTATTTACTGTGACCACTTTAAGTATTATTATTAAAAAACTGTCTCAAAACAACAAAAATTAATAAGAATTTAAATTTTAAACAATTTTCTTGACATATTTTATGAAGTCGTGTGCGTTTATCAGAGATAATTTGAACGCAATATTACCAAAATAGTGTCCTTGTCCGGTTATGGAAATTGGTTTTGGCTGAAAATTCTTTGTGTACATAAAATTTGACCAGTTATGTCTGACTCCCAAATTTTTCTTACAACCTTTACTATCTCCAAGTTCGCTGGCACGTTGTCAAGACCAATTGTGCCGGATCTTCAGCCTCTTCAAAAGTTTAAAGATTGTAGAGTAGATATCAGAATCGAACTAGGAACAAATGCTTCCTAACACAAGGCGAGTGGAATATTAAGCTCAGTATAATTAAACAACTAGTGAAAGAGAGAGAGAGWGTGGAAAACCGATGTACAATTCCTCTCGGGTCCAGAGTTCGTAGGTAAGCTCGGAACTCTGCGGTAATTTTTTTTATTAAAAAATTCACTGCAATTGTCTACGATCCCCAGTTATGGCAATACGGTGCTGGAGTTAGGACTTATCCGGTAGAGTGACAAACACGCTTAAGTTTTCAATTTTAAAGTTTGTAGAATTTTAAATTAAATATTATAGTAACGAGTTTTGCAATAAGTATGATATGATTTCTAAATAAATGAAACTCTCGATTCTGGTTAGAGAAAATCCACAAATTATTCGTTAACAACCAACAATCACTTAAATTTACAGGTTTTTGTGGGTTTTATTCTAGTGGAATCATCACTATCCACTTGAAATTCCTAAACTTAACGTCGACACTGCGAGTTTTTGTTATAAGCAATTATTTATGCAAGCGACCCGGTTTTCAACGCCGATAGTGACCTTATCTGAAATGAATTTAATAGAGCACACTTCGGCATATACTAGAATAGAAGAATGTTACAAACCGCAATCCATACTAAAAAGCAATGAAAATAAAATAAAACGAATTGGGCTTCGTATTACTGTCTCACTCAACATTTCATTCCGATCTAACTGGTGATCCAAGTGGAGGTACTTTTTTGACAGATCACGCGTGAGTCGTGTTAAGCTATCATGGCATTTTTGGCTCAGTACTGTTTGGCATTTCATCGTGGAAAGACCTAATTCAGAATTGGATAATATTCGACGAAATTTTCGAATAGACCAAGTAGAAAACGCAATAAGGCAGAGAGTGTACATGAAGACCTTGGAGAGTTCGCAACAACTCGGACTGACGTACATATGGAACGAATTGGCGCATTTTAAAGCCTACAAAATATAGATTGTGCAAGAACTGAAACCGCTTGACCTTCACAAGTGACATGTCTTCGTTCTATGGGCTCTTAAAAAGTTTCAAGAAAATCCAACGTTTTCGAGCGAAATTTTGCGATGAGACTAATTTCTGGCTCAACGGGTATGTAAAGAAGCAAAATTACCACGTTTGGAACTAAGAGCAACTTGAAGAGATTCAAGAGCTGCCATTTCATGCAAGGTTTGTGGGCCGATTAAATCATCGGCGGTGAGAACGTAACCGTCAGTGGCAACAGTTATCGCGCCAAAATAGCCGACTATTTGATCCTTAAATTGAAAATCGTGTTCTCGACGACATTTGGCGACATATGAAGTTTCTGTGTTTTTTCTTTAAAAAAGTAGGGAACCTCAAAATAAATCATACTTTACCATAACAAATGTACCGATTTTTTCGCAAAAGAAACATACTTTTTCCTTAAAAGTGTTCTCAAAAAGTGAAAATTTTTCATTTCGAAAACCTCAACAGCGTTACCGGGGCAAAGCGATTATCATTGTATATAATAAGTAAGGAAGCACAAAGTTCGGGTGTGACCGAACATTTTATACTCTTGCAACTTTATTAGTTACATGGGAGGTAAGTCAAGTTTTTGCAAAATTTTATTTATTTTAGGCACAAAGATGCACTCTTATGGGCTAGCTCATTTTCATTGAGATAACTCACATATTGGGATACATATGCGTTACAATGTCGACCGGAAGTTCGATTATCTTTATATTTGATATATGGAGACTAAGGGAAGCACTGGTCCGATTCACCTTCCTGCTGAGATCTCCTGTGTTAAATATGAGTTTTATGTCTTAATTTAGTGCTTAGTTATGACATATGTATATCATAAATAAATGCAAATGCTGCTTTTTGTTAAATTTCTAAGCTTGGACTGGTAAATTCTAAACTAGTGTTGTACGGAATATAGTAATTATGTTGTCCAATTAATACACATCCATATGCTTGTAAGTTTTCCGATGGATTGGTATTCCGTATGTACTCAAATTAGTTTTATTATTATTATTTACATACATTAACCGAAACAATAGATACTAAATTTGTAAGGGTAGCTGAAAAACACATTCACACCTGCGAATTTACTGCGCAACACTTGAAAGCACAGAACAAAGTACAAAAACGCTAACGCGAACGTGAACGTGAACGCTCCGAAATGCAGACATTACGCTGGGTCATAAAGCAATGTATCACAAAAACACACACACAGTCATAACAACAACAACAACAACAACAACAGTAGAGCGACATGAATTTATGAATACGCAACAACTTTGTTGCCCACCGGCAGCAATTGTATTAAAATGCGAATTGCAAAGACATCAGCACAGCCGAGCCGTCACTCAGCCGCGCACCGCATTGCCAGCAATAAAAACAGCAACAGTTACTGCTAAATCTAGCAGCAAAAACCACAGCTCATAAAGCAATAAAATAGAGGAAAAATAACGAAAATAAAGCGGCAGTCGTTCAGTCAGCGAATTAGCCGCGCTGGCTGGTGGCGCGCGGCGGCGCGCTTTGAAGTCCGCTTTGATTTCCGGCGGGGAGATAAGCCTTTACGCTCAGCTATAAAAACCAGCAACAATTGCATTAACAACAACAACAGTAGCAGATGGTTGTTGTAATACGCTAACGTTGCTATTGCACTGGTGCGCAGAAAAAAATTGCGAATCGAAAATGAGTTGGTGCATTGCTGCGAGCTTAATTTTTTAATTTTTGCGCATTGTTCGCGCCAGGCAAGCGTCAGAGGTTGTGGTGGCGCACGGTTGGTAGAAAATCGCAACAATCGTTTTGAAGGAGTGTACATATACAGCGCGCGCGCAGGCAGACACACATACAAATGTACGTATACTGTATTTATTTGCGCATATTGCCGCGCGATCGCAACGCGTAGATGCTTATCGGTGCGCAATCGCGCCGCCATAGGGGCGTTGATGACGGCGCGGAGCCGCGTTGCAAATGTGCAACGAATTTTGTAATTTACCACAACTTAGCCCGGCACATGCTCTAGGACTGGCAAGCGCGCCGTTGGGCGTGTATAGCGTAAGGATGAGGAGAGTTGAAATAAAAGCTTGAAGATATGACGTCTGGTGCGCAACAAAAGGCGGTTGACAGAAGCCCTGAGTGATGAGGATATGTGTGGACGAAAACGGCGGTTAATATACACAGGTGGACATCAGGCAGGAATGATGATGAGCATATTTAATATACATTTCCTTCACACTCTTGGCAATCCACATACACAACTTAGGTATTCACGTTTTATGTCCATGACAATTCCGCCAGCTACACCTACGTAGTAGGCGCTCAAAGTCGCACGATGACCACACACATTTTAAATTAAACCACTGTCTTCTTGCGCATTTCTTCTGTCAGTACGACTAGTGAATATCAATACGTCATTATGGCGACTTATACCTCGATACCTCGCTTAATAAAACCATTATTGGCTTTATGCAAACCGATAACTTTCGAAGACACTGCGACCAGGCAAGCCCACGCTAGTGACCAAACGACAACGTATTATCCAACGTTTCTGTGACTGCAACTCGTTTACAATTTACAGTGTTGCTTAAAATCGTTGCACTTGTTTATAATGATTTTCAAAGTGCTTACAACTTAATATTCAATTACTTAGATTTGAAGAGGTAAAGCATGCTGGTTGCTTATAGAATTGGTGAGTGCTTTTTTCTAAGTTCGACATTTTTCTCCTCTTTTTAGTGTGCAATTCAAGCTCATTCTTCAACAGCAGACTGTTTAGGCGACCTCGTAAGAAAATAACTTTTCCCAGTTTCGCTGAGAGTTATCATTCCAGGAGAGGTCTTTAGTACGTGACTACAATTAGAGACCTCGTGACTACAACAAGGGTCCCATATAGCAGGACGGGAATAATAAGTGGATGAGATGAGTAACCCCTCCTCATGAAATTGTAAAGGTAGGTTTTAGCATTTAGCACTTACAGAAATACCAACTTAATAAGGCGCTTAATATCTCATGTGGAAGTACCATGTTTGTATTCAGTGCTAATTGTTAAGAGAATGTTCGTTGAACAAAGCGCTGAAGTGCAAAATACATTAGAAGTCTTGCGCAATAGGAAAATAAGGTACTGAATGCAAAAACAGTTATACCATTGTGTCATTCAGTGCTTAGTGGTAGCGACTTCCCATCTGATTCTAGTTATATGACAGCGATATTTGCTGATGACACAGCTTTGTTAGCAGCTGGAAAATCAACTTCAGTATCTAGTCGACGAGTGCAGACAGCAGTCAACGCAATTACTAAGTGGTCATCCAAGTGGCGCATTGAATTAAACGACACCAAATCAATTCATGTCGACTTTAACTTGAAAAAGCCGTCATATAGTCCAATTTATATAAATAACATTACTATACCACATCATAACAGTGCTAAGTACCTAGGTATCACCTTAGATGCATATGTGACCTGGTCTACGAAAAGGGAGCTAACGTGCGAAAACTAGTTTATGACTTTTTGGATTCTATCACGTGAAAAAGCATCTCATCTTCCATCCAAATCAACTAAGATTTTTTGACACCTAAGCCCGCTTTCCGTAGACCAGGTCACATATGAAAAAAAGGAGCGAGCTTGATATGAAATTTGGCAAACTTTACCACCCAGTTGGCATTAAATCCACGCTATCAAAACAAATTGTTACTATATAATCAAGTTCTAAAGCCAGTTTGGGCCTACGGAGTCCTACTATTGGGTTGCTTAAGTCAAGCCTATATTGTCAGCATTCAGCGCTTTCAAAGTAAGGTACTAGGGACTTTAGTTAATGCTCCTTGATACATTAGATCTGCTGATCTCCACCGTGATCTAGGCTTTAATTCAGTGGTAAATGAAATCTCCAAAATAGCCAAGTCTCACGAACTGAGACTTAGACAGCACGTTAACGAGGAAGCTCATCGAAACTGCTGGGCGAGAAATCCGGTTGAAACGCAAGAAGCCTTGCGACCTAGTAAGACAACAGTAGCAGCAGAATTGTATTTGGTATTTTATTTTTATATGCTAGGTACAATGTAAAATAATAAAAAAAAAAATTTTTTTAAATCAGTAATAAAGCGCTGAATGTCAAAAGACCTTATTCCTTTTATAAATAAAATGTAGAATGCAAAAACAATTATAGCATGTTTTAACTAAAGAAATGAATTGCTGAATTATGGGCTGAATACTGGCTCATTTTAGAGATAGAATGTTGCTACTTGGCGTTTATTCAGACTAAAATAATAGCTGAATAAAGCGCTAAATGCTCAGTCACCATGTGGTGAATTAGAAATTTTGTATTCAGCGCTTATTCAGTTTAAAATAAAGAGAAAAAAGACCTTAATACTTTATACAAATATTATATAAATAAAGTTCTGAATGTAAAACAATCTAGATCATCAATTAATGTAGCACTAAGTGGAAAAGACCTGAAAACCTTAGTCAGAAATTATAGACACAGTTGCGTGGATGATTTTCAGTCTTTAATGTAATAACATTCGGACGACTACAGTTATTTTACACATCAGTGTGCACTATCGGCGAATAGTTCAACGGGGTCTAGTCCAATTCACACAAACATCATGTAGTGGGTCCAACGTCTTTCGTCGGCAAAATATCAACAATACTAAATAAAGTACTCAAACGTATTTAAAAGTACTAAAGACAAGTACAGAGATTAATAATCGCTTTTGAACTCAGCCGACCAGAAAACTACATAGTTGATGTTGGCCAGCGACAAATAAAAGAGACCAGGCGAAAAGACGGCTGTTCAGCAGATTGAGTTCGAACGCAAGAGCAAAGTAAAGTCAAACAATGGAAAATAGAAATGAGAACTAGCAAAATGTTCATAAGTTTCTGCTGCTACGCCTATATACCATATGTCTGTATATAAATATATACGAGTATGCTCATATCTTCGTAGTCAAACATGGAATTTACATTACTTCAACAAATATTAAACATGGAAAATAATATGAAGCCGTGGACTCTATCAGTAAACATATTAAATGTCGTTTTTGCTTGTGAACTTTGGAGTCTAAAGAGGGTGAGGTGAGAGATAACTTTACAAACATAATAGAATTGTAGCTGCAAAGAATACTGTTCCAAGAAACAGCATATTATTTAACTGCAAGACTTCGAAAAATACTTTTTGACAACTAAAATTTGAGGTTCCTTAATGTGTAGGTGACTAGTATAACGCGAGTTTCTTATAAAAAATCATAAATTCTATAGTGCCAACCAGAAATGTTCCTGTAGATTGGAAAGAACGAGCTTATCCTATCTGATTCTGCATGGACCGAAACAATGTCAGCTAATAGAAATTTATCTTAATTCTTATATATCGGAATTCTTTTCTTTCTTTTTATTTTAAATGCTTATTTGGTTTTCCTCTGTTCCGCTAGAATTCGAATTTTTTAATTTTATTTAGAATTTGTTTTAAAGTATAGTGACGAGCCCGCTGGCCGCCTGGAATTGTGCGGCATTTAACTGGGCTGATGAGGTCCACAGCGAAACGAAGTAGAATTAGATGACTTTACGTCGAAAGTTTTTAACATCATTGTGTTTGTGTTTTGTGAATCCTGAAGTCTCCACAGCATTTACAATACGAAAACGGTATTGAAGGAGCTCAAATAAGTCATATTATGTGACATTTTTAACCCGCCAATTGCACTATCGTCGATATAAGCCCGATAAAAATCTTCCAAGCTCTTACCATTCGGCTACTTTAAGGTGACGAACTCACTCAACATTTGTTTGGTATTTTTTCATAGGTTCGGGATTAATCTAGTGTGTGCTCATCTTCGTTTTCAGCAATATGTCTCGCTTGTCATATTAAAGTATCGACGACTAAAAGTAGTATATCGATTATTATTATTTCAGTCTAACAACCGACTTTATCTGCACTACTTATACAACTATATAAACGTTACGTATGTAAACTGACTCTGGACGATATCTGAAGCGAAGTCAGAATTTGTAAAGACTTTCCAGAGCCGTTAGGTAGGGAATGAGACAGGGAGACGTGTGATTTTCTCAATCTAATACCGAAAAAAATAATAAGAGTCACAGAGCAAAATCAAGGTACAATATTTTAAACATAGAAAATAATATGAAGACGTGGACCTTAACAACAGTTCTGCCATCTTCAGGGTAAACAAAAAGGGAATGGGTCTGATAGTGAACGAGGACAAGACGAAATATCTCCTGTCATCAACCAAACAGTCGTCGCACTCGCGACTTGGCTCTCACGTCACTGTTGACAATCAGTCATAACTTTGAAGTCGTAGAAAATTTCGTCTATCTTGGAACCAGCCTAAACACCATCAACAATGTCAGTCTGGAAATCCAAAGCAGGATAACTCTTGCCAACAGGTGCTACTTCGGACTGAGTAGGCAATTGGGAAACAAAGTCCTCTCTTGACGAACAAAAACCAAACTCTATAAGTCGCTCATAATTCGCGTGCTCCTATATGGTGCAGAGGCTTGGACGATGTCAACAACGGATGAGTCGACGTTGCGAGTTTTCGAGAGATAAGTTCTGCGAAAGATTTATGGTCCTTTGCGCGTTGGCCACGGCGAATATCGCATTCGATGGAACGATGAGCTGTATGAGATATATGACGACATTGACAAAGTTTAGCGAATCTAGTCAGCGACAAAGTCGTGTTGTCCGAATGGACGAAAACACTCCAGCTCTGAAAGTATACGACGCAGTGCCCGCCGGGGTAAGCAGAGGAAAAGGAAGACCTCCACTCCGTTTTAAGGAGCAAGTGGAGAAGGAACTGGCTTCGTTCAGAATATCCAATTGGCGCCACGTAGCGAAAAGAAGAAACGATTGGCACGCTGTTGTTAACTCGGCTATAATCGCGTAAGCGGTGTCCACGTCAGTAAAGAAGAAGAAACCGGTACAAGCTGGCTTTCAGCTAAAGACGAGGGTTTTTAAGAGTATATATAAGTCAGTTTCAGATATAATGAGAAGCCAGCTTTCATATTGGAAAATAATGATTTGCAGCGGTATTTTTGATTCATACCTAGGAGTTCGTGGCATAACAACTGACAGATATTGATGGCCGCACAGAAATGAGCCCATTTAACTAACCTAACCAAAAATAAAAGCACTTTTATCAAGTGGAATATAGAGGCTCTTATGGTATATCATTTGCGAACCCGTCCAGTAGCTGCTGTTACTCAAATAAATAAGTCTTCTTTATTGAATTATCCATCAGTCTCAGCTTTTGCGCTTTTCCCTTTCAAACTTACATCAGCTAAAACAGCGTTGCCAATGCTGAGGAAATGGATGTAGTCTCGTATGGCGCATCGTTGTAACCAAGTATGTAATGTCTCAAGTTCAAAGGGATTTAAACGATTACAAATGTAAATGTAAGCAGATATTAGTGCTGCGTTATAACATTAACATATCATATTACTTATCATAGTTCAAAGCGTTTGCTGGCAACTCCTGTTGCAAAGAACACTTATGCCAGTGAAATGAAGACACACAAAGATATTCCTGCTCAACTACGGTGGCGGTGGCTATGACAATGGTTGTGGCGGCGGTGTTGCCGAAGCCATAGTAATAAAAAGTACATAATTACTCTCATAATAGCTCTTACAAGCATTCTTATACATATATCCACTTACAACTAAATACATATTTACTAGCTGAAATGTGCCTAGGCATGTTTGGAACTGAATAAGTACGTGCACACACATTGACGGCTTCCTAAGCTTTCGTGCTTTCGTCGGTAGTACTTGTGCAAAAGGTAGTGGAGACATGAGGAAAGGCCAAATTAGCTTCCCTTACTATAAATGAAATACCATAAACAGTACTGGTTTAAACGGTTACTGAAGTTAATAGAACTGCTGACGCAAATAAATTCCAGTCGAAATACCCCATTTTCGACTAGTTTTTGCAGCAAATGAGCAACCGTTTATTCTCTTTCAATCGTCTCTGGATTATTTGCGTAGACGAACTACTTCACATAGCACCACAAAAGCAGTCCAGCAGTTTAAGCGGTTCGCACGAGCTTGAAGACCACGCCACAGCCGCCGACGCGAGATAATGCGCTCAACAAAAGTTTCCTTCAACAAATTGATTGTTTCTTTGACTGTTTGGCATATAGCGCCGTCTTGTGGGCTTTAAGACCGTCCATTTCAAAATCTTTAGTTGCACGATATTAAAAAGGGCTGATGATCCATATGAATTGACCAACAAGCTCGTAGTGATTATGTTAGATGGCTCAACATAGCGTTGGATCACATTAAGACTCTTATGTACAGTTCATTGTGAAGGCCGATGAAAAACTGCTGGATATCAGATGTCGACAAAGTGTCCTGAACTTATCACACTAGTTCTGCTATTTATATGGATGTCTAAAAGTATGAGATTCGAAGTATTTTTGCTTCGGTATAACAATAATGGGTCATTCTAGAGGAAAATGTTGATATGATTATATCTCCTCGTCTTTCAGACATCTGAAGCAAAATACAGCCGGTAAAATATTCAACCTTACCGCATGAATCTTTAGCAGACCATTTTGACATTGTTGAAAGCAAACACTTCACTAGATCTCTTATGACTTACCTTTTACTACCCTACTTGTAGTTGGCCAGCGCTTGCTGAGCCGGTCTGAGGTCCAACAATCCAGTAGGGAACCATAGGATATCAACGGAGCTCCCACCCGTAAGGTATCTGTTCTGGCAAGCTAATCAGTCTTGCAGTTTCCAGTAATTCCAGGGCACCCAAAACAGTATAATCATGTAGTAAGTGGCTGCTAGAGATAAGTAGTCTATAGATCCCTTCACCAGTCACCAGAGCTCTAGAGTAATCTTGGTTTTGAAACTATCATAGAGCTAGAAAAGTATACAGTTTTTGGTAGACCACAGTTCTGAAAACAGTAACACAAAGGTCTAGGGCTCAGCTGACGATTCAAGAGCCAACTTACCTTTGAATATCATTATCCACACTCAAGGTATCAATTAAATGGAATGAGGAAGGAAGATAAAGAGCATTTACGCTGAAGCCTGGTACTCTAAATAATACCTGTATATGAATAAATAGTACTATTACAGGCAAAAAAAAAAACAGAAGTAATCGTCTGAACAAATAAAAAAATACGAAATTGCACATAATTTGCCATATCCTCTTATTCCCATCATATGCGAAATGATCCGACAAGGGTGCAATACCTACCTTTTGTTTAGTTTTTTCCTTTGTTAACATGGTGGACGGCGAACGCATGTTCTCTCTATTATACGCCGATCCCTTGCTTTGTACTTATTGTTTGCTTTTGTGCTTATGTCAACAGCATGAAGTGGAACAAACACTCCCTGGGCCGTAGTCAGCAAAGTGAAATGTGAATAAAAAGCAAATAATTAATACCACAGATCGTCATATACCTACTGACATACAGCAAATAAAAACACATATGTATATATGTACAAATGAAAATCCTCCTCTTAAAACTTAGCGCAAATTGAGAGATTCGTCGATTTTCTGAATGATTGGAAATTATCTTTTCTGTGCCGGCAGTAGTACTTCTATTATGATTGGAGCGCTTGCTTATGACAAATAGACGGCAACAAGCAAGTAGAAATAAGTATGTACACACCTGTACATATACACAAATCATCCGAGGTTTTTAATCACAGAGCATACAAATCCAAATATTATAAAACATTTCTTCGATGATATCGGGTCGGCGTGAGATCAAAGCTTTAACATAAAGCATTCAAGTGAAAAGTAAATTTAAGTTTCTTGTTTGTTTTTGGTATCGAATGCTAACGGTATACTAGTCGCCTAGCGCGGATGTGCGCTGGGTTTGGAACCCGCCACGTAGAACGCATTCTGCTTTCTAAGAGCACTCATCAGCAATTCGGAATATATAAAGGAACTGTGGGACAACATTTCAAGCTCTTTACGTACAGCTTCTTTGCAAGATGTAGTCAGACGAAAGCATGCGTAATGATTGGAGCCTAAGTGCGCTCTGTCCAATCCACAAAAAGGTGGACCGCACAATCTGCCCCAAATTCCTGTGGAATAAGCCTCCTTAATATTGTGTATGAGGTTTTATTGTGCGTAGTGTGTGAAAGACTAAAAATTGTTTGAATCTTATTAGTTTGGCTTTAGACTTTGAAAATGTACTATCGGCCAGATCTTCACCATGTGCCAAATCTTGGAGAAGACTCGTAAAAGAAAGATCGGCCACTAAGCACAAAAATGAACTGCCTCTATGCCGCTATATCTGAACTTGGTATCCCCACAAATCTAATGCAGCTATGTAAGCTGATGTTGAGCAAGACCAAGGGGCCCATTAGATATGACTCCTTTTACATACAAGCTGTTTTCCAAAGTAAACAGGACTTTAAAAAAACATCAAAAATGTTGTTTTTTGGCAAAATCATTATATTTTATTCAAATTAGTCTCCTTTTGCTTTAATACAGTAGCTTTTTGCACGGTCCAAAAGCATGTCGAACGAGTGTTTTAGCTCGTTGGCCGGTATGGCCGCCAGTATACCGGCGCAAGCCTTCCTCTCATGGGCAAATGCATTTTTCCGAAAAGGAAGAAGTCGCACGTCGGCATATCTGGTGAATACGGGGAGTAGTTAATAGTTAAAATGTGATTTTTGGTCAAATAATCGGTCACAAGCGTCGATCGATGAGACGGCGCATTATCGTACAACAAACGAAAACATTCATCTACGCGATATTCGGGCCGAACATGTCGAATACATCGCACCAAACACTTCAAAACTCCAAGGTAGAATACCGCATCAACGTTTTGGCCAGGTGGAACAAATTCTTTGTGGACAATACCTTTGGAAACATAAAAACAAATCAGCATTGTCTACACTTTTGACTTCTCCATGCGCGATTATTTGGGTTTCGACTCGTCGGGTGCCTTCCATTCAGCACACTGGCGTTTCGTTTCGGGATCATATTGGAAACACCACGTTTCATTAACAGTCACAATATTGTAAAGGAATGTTTTGTCTGACACTTAAAACGCAATAACTTCGATAGAAGTACATAGTAGATTTCCCATGTATTTAACGGCCTCTTCAGGCGTTGCGGATAAAAAGGAGTCATTCGGTACCAAGACAGGCTATGTGGCAGATGACTGATCAAATTGATGTTTTATGTGCTCAAAAATGAATTTTTTCAGTCGACGTGTGAAGGCTCACATTTTCGTGATGACGTATCCATCTTCGATGGTTGGTTTTCTGGATTTCTTGAAAGACCACTGGCAAACAGATGGTTAAGTGCAACTCAGAATTTACTGTTCTGCGTTTTTCTGGTGGTTGCGACATGTACAGTTTTTCCAAAAAAATAGGCAACTATTTGCAACACAAATGCGCGAACAACTTTTTTTGTATTCGGCTTATCTGGAAGCACTCTTGCAACCAACAGCTGTTTACTTTCTACACGAGACTGTTTTTTAGCGATTAACGTATTGTGTGGTATTCAACAAATTTTGTATTTCAAAACTCGCTTTCTTCTGTTTATATGTATATACCACGAAAAATTTCAAATTTTACCATAAAACTGTGAGTTGCGGAATTGTTAGACTATGGTTGATAAATTACGAAATGTAAAAGGCTCTTTTTTCAGAGATTTTGTTCTCACGTACCTTCTTGGAATGAAAGTGTAGCAAAAGTGAACTAGTTGAAGTGAAGTAGTTCGAAAACTTTTAGTGCTTAGATCCAGAAAATTCGAAAAGACAGTTAAATAAATTTCAAAATACGGTTTAAAACTAGAACTTGTTATGGAAATAATACAATTAGTACCAAAAAGTTTTTGTTTCGATCTGAAAGTCATTCAGAAAAAACAATTCACGCTTTGACTTTTTTCTGTGGGCATATGAAAAATCTAAAGTCTATGCAGATAAGCCCGCGTCGATTCATACTTTGGAGCAAAACATCACCCGTGCCACTCGCCAGTTACCAGTCGAAAAGCTCGAACGGGTCATCGAAAATTGAACTCGACGGATGGACCATCTGAGACCTAGCCACGGCCAACATTTGAAAGATTTAATCTTCAACAAGTAAGAAGAAGAAGGAAGAAGAAGAGAAGGGCTAAGTTCGGGTTTCACCGAACATTTTATACTCTCGCATGACAAGTTTCATCATGATTAATAATTAATACTCAAGTTACAGTTAATTTTTACTCAAGTTACAGCTTGCACGGAAGGATAGACAGACATCCGGATTTCAACTCTACTCGTCACCCTGATCACTTTGGTATATATAACCCTATATCTGACTCTTTTAGTTTTAGGACTTACAAACAACCGTTATGTGAACAAAACTCTAATACTCTCCTTAGCAACTTTGTTGCAAGAGTATAGTAAATGCCACAGAATGTTATTCGCAGGAAAATAGACATTCGCCATTAAATTTGAAGTTTCTGGGGGTTTTTTGTGAAGTAGAGAACCTCGAAATGGATCACCCTTAATATCAGAAAGATAAATTGACCTGTATCGTTCAAAATAAGACGAAAACATTATTTTAAATCATACCAGTCCACAAAGTACTAGTACAAAATGAGAAAGTTCTAGCTGATATCGAAATAGTCCGAAAATGAACAGATGTTTTTGCAACTTTATTAATCAAAATTAGTGATTTTATCCATAATAGAATTAATTTTAGTTTTCCTATTTTGAACTGGTAAGAAGCGGAGCGCATGACCGAAATCTGTGATTCATACCAGTTTTTAGGGTGGTTTATAACTAGTTCATTTCTTTGCTTGGTCTAATTATGAAATGTGGGAAGGAGCAAATGTAACTTATGTACATATAATATAATATGTATGTCATTATGTATGCCAGTTTTCGCAGCGCTACACTTAACCGCAAAACTGCCAACGCTAATACAGATTGCCAGCACACATCAAATTGAGAGCAACGCCAAGATTTGCCTTTTCAAAAGGAATAAACTTCAGATAAGTAAAAAATGTCAAAATTATCTACACACTTGAATTGAGCGCATTAAAAGGATGTGGCCGCCGCAAAGGAACCGAACCGAGCAGAGCGCAGCAAAACTTGCGGAATGAGTGCTGTAGACAGCAGACGCACATATAAGGCATGTGTATGCCTGTGAATATGTGTATGGATTTAAAGATGAGTGTATGTATGGGGATGTGTGGATACGTCTGTAGCGTGTTCGTATGTGTGTGTATGTAAAGATAGCTGAGCTTCTTCGTTCTTAAGAAATGCAATTTCCTATTGGAAATAGCAAAAATAACAGAGATTCCGAGGTGAGCCGAGTGTGTGCACACGCAACAAGTCGCCTAGAACCAGTCCCCCGCCTTTGCACAATCGCCACTGCTGTCGTGGCGTTCGCTGTGGTCGCTCATTGCGGCCGCCGCCAAAGCTGCCAAAATGCATCAGCCGGTAAAAGCAGAAAATTAAAAGTGGCTTTTAAAGAAAAATAATATAAACCAAGCACCGACCTATGCACAAATTTACACCAATACACATTCAAACGTCGGCGTTGATAATGTCTTGCAGGCACTGAAGTGCGCGCGAAGATGTTGCTGATGCTTTGTTGGCGCGAATCTCGCCAAGCGTGCGCTGAGGTAAGGTTTGTGAGGCAATAAAACAACAACAAAACAAAGACACACCAAGACTCAATTAATTAGTAGATGGAGTCGAGATTAACGTCGCATTAATATGGGCGTTCGCAGTTGGCTGGCGTTGCGCCACCGCGACCAGCCAGCGCTCGTGGTCTGTGCCCCCATATAGGCCTTAAGAATATTGGCCGCATCGTTGAGTTTACTCAAGATAACACATGTCCATAAAGTGGCGAACAGAATGTTGAACGAAAGTAAGCGCTTAACTGTGCGTGTGTTGGCGCGCATGCGCCGTTTGGTATGTCCGTAGAGGTAAGTAAGCGCGATAAGTGACTTCAAAAGAAGTTGGCGCACAAAAGCAAAAACTAAAATAATAATGATAAAAATACTAAAATTGTGAGCTTAATTCAATTACCATAGTTAAATTGAGCTGAAAAGATTGTGTGGAGACTTGCATACTTACATATTTATCTAGAAATGTTTTAGGCTGATTTTGAAGAACGTAATCAATTGTTTTATCACTTTAAGATTTTCAATGTCACTCTACCTGTGTGTTCTGCAATCAAAATGAAGAGTAGACGCTCTTAATCCGCCTTATATTTTTCACGAAGAATCCACGAAACTAATTTGTTTAAGCATAATGACAGACAAATAACCGCCGCGACTGGGCTTGGCTAAATTCCTGCCAAAGGGGTCCAACTATCGACCGCTTTTTGCAGCAATTAGGGCCGCATGTCAGCAACAACGCGCCATTCTCTTCCAAGGCGTCAATCCTCTCGTCCATCTATGTATCTGCGTAGACAAACGACTTCACAGAACCCTACAAATAATAGTACCAAAGGTGTGCGATCGCACGATCTTAAAGCCCACGCCACAGGCCCATGACGCGAAATAATGCGCTCACCAAAACGTTTTCTTCAATAAATTGATTGCTTCGTTGTCTGTATGACATGTAGCGTCGTCTTGTTGGAACCAAGGATAATTCCGCAAAATCTTCCATAAAATTGAGTATGAATCAAGTAACAGTTGTCAAAAAGACGAACTCGCACGAAAAACCGAATTATAAAGGTTCTAACAAGCTCAATCTCGTTATGAAGATACTTTTATATATTAGGGAACAGTCATCAACAACGAAGACTTCGTGTGAGCTGTGTAAAGCAGTAAAGAAAGTTAAGCCCATAATCCACCAAAATAATCAGCATCAGTATTGTGGTTTCAGTGGAACACGTTGCGTAACATGAAAAATAGGACGACTAACAATCCATATCACTTAAAATAGTCAATCGCTTGGCTCTATTTGCATTGGCTGCCGGCTTGGTTTTGATTTCCAATTTTCAGTTATGACTTTCTTGGAAAATAAAAAGTATGCTAGCAATTCTCAGACATTGAAGAGCTCAAAGCACTAATTTTACCGACGAAATCAATTTCATATTGCAAGAAAGCCAAAATGACTTGGATAACTAAAGACATTTCGGATGAGTTTAAAAATGAAAGAGCAGAAAATTGGATTTACTACATGACATATACTCAACAAATTACGCCGCTCCAATTTGGTCGCCTGGATGCAGCAGGAAAATCTCCACAACGATGAGTATGTGTCTTCCATTAAGGTGTCCAACAAACTCCTCTTCAATCGACTACTTTTGGATTACTTTAGTAGAAATCTTCAGCACCGCTTCTCAGTTACATCCACCCAGCATTCTTACAATATGTCGACGACATAGAACAGCTTATCGACGAGAATTTGAAGGCAAGAAACTTCAGACAGGCCCTGAACGCTATTCACAGCAGAACTATTAACACCTTCATTGACAGTCTGTCGGTCAATAACATGTTTGGAAGTCAAGCTTCATCCAACACGAAACAAGTGCTTGAGTTGCTTCGAGAAACTAGAGTACCTCACAAGCAAATTCTTTTTGGACACTGCAGTAGACTAAACTCCTATTATCCAGAATCAACATAATAAACCCAAATTCTGAAAGAGTCCCCGTCCAAGTAAACCACCTATGCATATGGTCCAACGCCATCGAAACAACTCGTTTGCTGTACCTCTCTTAAGGTGCTTTCGATGACAATTAATACGAGCTTTTTCCTATCAGGATCTGTAGATGGCTCCAGCATTTAGTGGTGATGGATTTATATATTTTCAAAATATGATAAACCTAACCTTGGCATTTGGCAAACAAACTGTGTTTCCCCATTATAGACTTTGTTTATGACACATATACTTTTGGTTGGGCGAATATGTTCGATTTTTTCCCAAATAATCGTAATTTGCGGGAAGCGTTGATTTTCTGCTTTAATTCAAAGAAATGGACATCTGAAACACGTCGGGAACTTCAAAAAGTTTACGGAGATGCTGCTATAAGTGAAAAAACATGCCGTGATTGAGTTTCGTCGTTCCAAAGACGGCGATTTCGATTTTGAAGTCCGCGTGAAGGAAGACCAAAAACTTTCGAAGACGATGAATTGGAGACGTTGCTCGATGAGAATGCGTATCAAACGTAAAGAAGGCTAGCATTGTAAGTTACCCGCCATGCTATCCTTCCACCATCCATATATTCCAGATACTGCACCGTCCGATTATTATTTGTTTCGTTCTATTTGCACATGGTCTGGCTCAGAAGCAGTTCCGCCCACAAAACGGCATCGAAAAGTGGCTTAATTTTTCGATAGCATCACGAGATGAACAGGTTTAAAGTAATGGCATACGAGATTTAGCAGAAAGGTGGTATAAAGTTGTGACTACCAACTTCCTATAATACATTTGTTATCATTTCTTTAAAATAAAATTGTCTTTTCATTAAAAAAGCAGCTAGAAATTGGTTGAGCTCCTAAAATTACCTTGCCAATGTCTTAAAGAAAAAGTTTGTAATAATAAACTTCACGCTGTATTAAGGAATTAAAAATAAATATACGTGATTTCAATTAGCCACTAAATCCTGCTATTTTAATAAAAAAAAGTACTTGTAAAGTCAAAATAATTGTTATCACATTGAATTCCATTCAGTAAAGCTTGTGAGGTATACACTATGAAGTGATCTCTTATGTCTTCTTTATTCTATTATACGAGTCTATCTCATTTATAGCTGTTTGGTCGCTTCACAACTCTCCAATGCTCGGCTTTGGCTTTTGTATGTACTACAATATATTTGTATAACAATAAGTTAAGTACAGTCAAGACGTCCTTCCGCGACCGCAACAGTTAAATTCAACAAAAGTCATTTGACTCATATCTAATTCACGCTAATAAACCCTTTTACTTAAACATCGCGTCTTATCGCAAGCATACCTTCTTAAAATGCAACAGGCCATGTGGTAAGGACAACTCATAGTTGCCTGTATATACATATTAGGGTAGCTCTGAATTGATATAAGATGATTTCTTAAGCGGCTGAGGATACAAGTTTCAGTAGTGTGGAAAGTAAGATTGCATTATTTAACCTTAACCCTTTAACTTTGTTGGCAATAAAAAAATATTTTTGTTGAAAATGTAGAAAAGGCTGTGAAATATGAATATGAAGTTTGTGAATTTTTTCATAAACATTTTTTCTGCCAAAAGCGTTTTTTTCTTATGTCTTTTCCGAGGTTTTTGGTATAGTACGAGTACCTTTAGGAGGTGTCTGCTTTAGAGGCTTCACAAAATTTATTTTTTAGAGGGTTTTCTTGGGAAGGAAAAAACAGGGTTTATAGGTTTACATTTAAGCATCATTCACAAATTCTTTTGGATACGAAATCTTTGATATTCTGCCTTTGGGAAGCAATTGCCCCATGCATTTCGCATTTGCATTTGTCAGACGGCGGGTCGCAATTTCTATCGGAAACAAAAAATTCTAAGAGTTTCATATTTCTTAATAGTTTATCTTCTAGTTAAAGTAAAAAAAATTCCAAAAAAAAGTGTAAAATTGTGGAAATTTTTTAAAAATTGAAAAAAGTGATTTTTGACCAAAAAATTTTATATTTTACTTTATGTTGTTTAAAAATATGTTCAAACTTGGCATTTCTTAGTTTTTTTTTAGTTTAACTGGCAGATAATTTAATGCCAAAGATAATAAACTTTGCCCCAATTCATTACGAAGTTTAGTTTTTTTTTCTATTTTGCTCGCACAATTAAAAAAAAATTGTAAAAATTAAAACCGTGAAATCGCGCGTGAAAGTTTTCGCATTTTACAAAAGCGCTCATATAACTGCTAGACGCTCGGTCACTATTTCCCTTCTAACGTCGAAAATATTGCGAATTCCTATCTGAAACTTTGGGAACATATTCTTAGATTAATTTTAAAGAGATTTAAGCAAAAATAATATATTTTTTGAAGCTTCTAAATCAGGCTCCCCCCCTTAACTGCCGGCTGCGAATTCTAAAACTTTCTGGGTCTTGTGTCAGCGTTTCCAAATTGCTATTATTAACAAAATTATTTTTGAACAATATTTAATAAAAATAATAATTCTTATTGTGATCTTCGTAAAATTCTTGATCTACACATTTACAAAACATCGCTCTCTCAGAAACTTCAGGTTTCATTTCTATTGTACGCAGAATGACATTAAAATATCAATAAAGACGAAAATAGAGATTACAATAGATAGATAGATTATTCCGTGATTTTTATACTCTCGCAACAAAGTTGCTAAAGAGACTATTATAGTTTTGTACACATAACGGTTGTGTGTAAGTCCTAAAACTAAAAGAGTCAGATATAGGGTTATATATACCAAAGTGATCAGGGTGACGAGTAGAGTTGAAATCCGGATGTCTGTCTGTCCGCCCGTCCGTGCAAGCTGTAACTTGAGTAAAAATTTAGATATCATGATGAAACTTGGTACACGTATTTCTTGGCTCCATAAGAAGGTTAAGTTCGAAGATGGGCAAAATCGGCCCACTGCCACGCCCACAAAATGGCGGAAACCGAAAACCTATAAAATGTCATAACTAAGCCATAAATAAAGATATTAAAATGAAATTTGGCACAAAGGATCGCACTAGGGAGGGGCATATTTGGACGTAATATCTTTGGAAAAGTGCGAGTGGCCCCGCCCCCGACTAACTTTTTTGTACATATCTCGAAAACTACTATAGCTATGTCGACCAAACTGTATAGAGTCGTTTCTTTTAGTCATTTCCATATACAGTTCAAAAATGGAAGAAGTCGGACAATAACCACGCCCACCTCCTATACAAAGGTTATGTTGAAAATCACTAAAAGTGCGTTAACCGACTAACATAAAACGTCAGAAACACTAAATTTTACGGAAGAAATGGCAGAAGGAAGCTGCACCCAGGTTTTTTCTTTTAGTGGCGTCGCCCACTTATGGACTAAAAACCATATCTCAGGAAGTACTCCACCGATTTCAATGAAATTCGGTATATAATATTTTCCTAACACCGTGTTGACATGTACCAAATATGGGTGAAATCGGTGCACAACCACGCCTGAAATCTCGATTATCACTTTATCATGCAAGAGTATAAAATGTTCGGTGACACCCGAACTTAGCCCTTCCTTACTTGTTATTAAAAGAATTTGGTTCGTGACTTATAAATAACCTCCTAGATTCCAGTTAAAGTGAAGGTATTGTTAGAGATCTTTTCGGAAATTTTAAATCTTCAAATATTTTCTTAATATTCTTAGATGGTGCTCCCTAATGCATCTACATTTGTGCTCATACAGATTAACTTTAACCTAGCAGTAGGTTCACATGTAGCCACAGGCTTAAAAGCTGGCTGGGCAAACTCAATGGCCATGGTCCGGTAGACAGTAATTTTGTGAAATTATGTCGACACAAACACACTTAACTTCAACTGCCTACAAAGAAGAACTGAAGACAGTGAAGCCATGAATGCATACATTTTTGAATTATT
The DNA here is from genome assembly GCF_001853355.1 of Bactrocera latifrons. Classification (NCBI taxonomy): domain Eukaryota; kingdom Metazoa; phylum Arthropoda; class Insecta; order Diptera; family Tephritidae; genus Bactrocera; species Bactrocera latifrons. The sequence goes on along the minus strand of NW_017535519.1, from coordinate 36,683 downwards.
GCTGAACATCGAGCTAAACTGTAGGCAACAACTGTTTTTCAATTCATTTGGACAAATTAAGATGGCAAAAGCCATGCATTGTCGGCTGCGAAATGATTTGATGGCTTCGATCTCGAATCGAAGTGCTAGTGTTAAAGCCACACGCAGACTGGCAGCAAGCAAAAAGTTTTACATATAAAGAATACTTATCGCTAGAGCTTTGCATGTCTTAAATATATATTTTATAAACTCGCAGAACTCTTAAAATAACGAAATTTGTTGTCGAATTGTTACTAGTTCTGGAGCACTAACTGCGATACCACAAGAAGCTAAACTTAAGTCAGCAACTTGTAGAAGCTAGTTTGAATTAGAACGTAAAACTGTTGTTTTCTTCTTCCTAAACTTTGAGAGTAAGCTTTTACTGAATCAGTTTTTAAGTAACATTTCAAAATGTCACGCTGTTCAAAAAGTAAGGTTAGGTACATACCTTTCCAGAGTCGTTTGGTGTTATGCCTTTCAGCTGAGTATTTTTTAATCGGAAAAACCAGTTGTAAAAGTGGTATGGTAACGCTGCGTTAGAATCAACACAAAACCTTCTTATTGACCATTTCACATTCTACAAAGGCTAGGTATTCGGTTCAAGGACTATCCCACCTGGATATCTAGCGGAAATCGGAAAGAAGTATACGCAGACGATGTGTATTGCAGTCCTTTGTTGATACCTGAGTTTCTAAATCTGGCTTCAGAAAGGACTATCCTAAGCAATGGAAGTACGTTTCCCATTTTGGGGATCAGCCATAGAACTTTCTTAACCTTACTATATTAAAATAACCATTAAGGAAGCTTTGAGTTCTCTCGATAGATAAGTACTTCCTCTCGCATTGCTGGAATAATGGGGACTTTCCCAGCCAATATAAGCGAACTTCCGTCAGCACTCAACTATTATTCACAACAGACGCTTACCTTTTTGGAATCAGCTGTCTATATTTGATATACTTACTTGATAAATCGGTCGTACATTTTCAGCTTGTGGGTACCAGTACAGCGAGCTGCTGAAATTATTTCCAAGAACTGACAGAAAATGCGCCACACAGCTTAAGTGCTCCACGCATTTACTCCTTATACATCCGTACTTCATAAGTTCGTAAACAAGTGCACGCATGTCTCTTTGTATATATGTATATGTATGTGAATATATGCACATACCTTGCGCAAGCGGAATGCGTCCGTCTCCGTTGAAGCGCAGCAAATTACACAGCATTGCCCATGCTCGACTTAATGGCTGCACACAAGTGGCAGGCACACCGTTGTACGGACGGAAGCTCTGAGAAACTGCAGAGCAGTGTTCACCTTCGCACAAGTTGTTTTTTTTTTTTTTTTATATAACTTTTTCTTTTTGTTTTAAGAACTGGCACGCGGCTTAATGCATCCCTCGGTGTTCGTTTTGTCACGCGGGCTGTGAAGTATTAGGGAACTCCACAGCGTCTTAGAATGAATTATTTATAGTGGCTGCCGGCACGTTTGAGAAGTGAGCAGCCAACAGGTATTGCAAGCGTGTGTTTTGCTTGCTAGATTTTCACAGATTTTGCATTTTAATTTAATATTAAATACGAGTTCATGAAGCTTGCACGTGCAGCAAGGCGTATTGGTTTTAATACGATTTTGACTAGTTACGAAACTAGCCGCCCAATATGTATTTTGGCTATAACTATACTCGTGCGGTATGCGTTGAGAAGGCGTAATTTTATTATTTTTCCATTGTCCCAATATTTCGAACATGCGTTGGAAAGCTACAGGCTTTGTGCGGAAGTGGAAGATGGACTGCAAGGACTGTAGCTTTTCAATGCATATTCGGAATATTGGGTGCTCGCGTTCGCAATTTGGCTCCCACATCACTGTTTACAGTCATAACTTTGAGGTCGTAGATAATTCCGTCTATCTTGGAAGCATTATTGACATCAACAACAATGTCAGCCGCGAAATCTAACGCAGAATAACTCTCCAATTCAAAACCAGCCAAATCAGTAGCAAAGCTTAATATCCACCACGCCAAGTTAATGATATGTATTTGTAGGGATCGGATCGCCCTTGCTTTTTCTGATTACCATTTGTTTAGGTCGATTCAGAGCACACTCACGGTATTCACGGAATACGGTTCACATCAGAAATGTTCATCAAAAATTGACTTGACTCATTCGAATTTAAAAAGGCCTGAAGCGTGTGGGAACTATAATTGCTTTACTAGTTCTACTACTTTTGTAGATTAAACTATGTATGTAAATCAGGCGAAAACGGTGGTTGCGGCACTTTATTGGTTGAAAATTTGGCGAAACACTCGGGAAGAATCAATGCAGTATTTAACGGTGTTTTATCGTGGTGCAAAACACAAAAGTTGTCGGCTCATAATTACTGACTCTATTTACGAATAGCGACGCATAACACTCAAATAGTATTCCTTGTTGGCAGTTTGGTCGTTTGTAAGGAATGTGGAGTGCACCACATCTCGATAAACGAAGAAAACTGGTGCATAGATAAGCTTGGGTTTTTACTTGCTTTGACCGGCTTCGGCTCACCTTTGGCACGACGAGTCGTAAAAATAGATCCAAGACTCAACGCCGGTAATAATATGTTTCAAAGCAGCCTGGAAGTCGGAGAGCATTGCTTCAAAGGCGTTAACACGATTTTCCTTTCGAAAAAATTGCATGATTTTGGAAGCAAACGTAACTTCACTTTTCTTAGACCCCAAAAAAAAACTTAAAAATATTTTAAAATTCTAGAACAAGCTTTGTTCAATATTAAAATCTGATCCTCTAAAGCCGTTCCCGTGGCGTGGATATTATCTGATTTTATCCATTTTTACAGTCGATGAAGAAACGCTAAACGGAGTGCTTCTCAGTAGGTTTGGTTGTTTTAGATTTGGAAGATATGTACATTAAACCTCTTAGAGGGCGAGGCTATGCCCACTTTTTAAAAATCTTTAAACTAACAATGGCGCTCCCTAATGCAGTTGATTGTATAGAAATAAAGTTTTGCGTCTTATTGAGAAGCTTAGTAACGGCACTTGATATGTTTTCCATTAATGGTGTTTTGTGGGCATGGCAGAGGTCCAATTTTGCCCATCTGTAACACCAACTAACTCATGGTGTCAGGCATCGTGTATGTGTAACAAGCTTCATCAAAAAATCTCATTTTTTACACAAAGGAAGGACAGACAAACATCCAGATTTGATATCTATCGCGATTACCCTAAGGTGTTACGACCAATTTTTAGGTGTAAAACTATTGCACTCTCTACAGCAACGTACTGCGATCGTCTAAATATTCGTATGCACAGCTGCCACCTGCTTGGTTTAGACTTACAAATTATAACTGTAAAGCGCCAAGATTAAATACAATTTAAACACAAAGAATTGACGGCGGAAAGCAAATTAAAACCGACTCGCATCTCTTTTACATAGTAAGCCACACTATTTGAGTATACAATTATACATTCCTACATACTTACATATATGTTAGTTATAAATACATATTAATGAAGAAATTCGCTTTGCCATGCAATTCATTAACTAAATTTCATCATTAATTGAAATTTTCTCTGCATGCAACCAGCTGCGCGCCACACAGCACAGAAGCCACATTTGTGCCGCCCGTTTTGAAGTGCATCGGCGAAGCGATCAGCCCAGCACAGCAATCGAGATCGATGCTTCTGTAACAATAAAACACACAAAGTACAGGTAAGTCATGGTTGTACGTATACATGCACATACATATGTAAAAACCAAAAAACAAAACATTTATCTACATACATATATATTTATGTACACGGTACTTTATTATTGCAGTCTGGCAACCAGTCGCCTAGCGCCAGATTGCTGGGAGGATCAATGCGCGTTCTCAGTCAAATTTCAATTCCAAACTGGCTTGCGCAGAAGAAGACATTGCTTACAGTGTAGCGCAGACGACAAGCCTTAGTTCAAAATATAAAACTCTAAGTTCCCGGTCTAAAGCAGCAGATCTCTTGGACAGCATAAGCATCTACTGGGGTAAGGTTTAGACTTAGTGGGCGTAAACCACGTTGCAGACAGTAGACAGAGTTCTACGTAATTGGAAAGGACCTGTATTTAGATATGGTTTACGAGCAACACCACTTCAACATTCTACTAAACTATTTTATGACCGAGTGGGGTTAGAAAAATATTTAAAAATCGGCCGGTATTTAAACGGTTTCAAATAAGATAGCGTAAGCGAACGGTTATAATCTAAAATTGTATTACCATGGACAAATTGGATTGTGCTTACTTGGAAGAGGCTCGAAACCTCCAAACATAAAAGCTTCAAACTCAAAATGATTTTCTAAACGGAATGATACCCCAGTGTTAAAAGTATTTAATATCTGGAATTTCAAGGCTAATCCTATTTACTTGACGTAACGACGAAATGAATACTTCTACTGTCTTCTCACCCATTCTTATCAAGAGTTGTGGGTTTCTAAAATTCTCTTTCTAAGATTCTAAGAAAGATCCGGGCGGAGATAGAGATAAATATGCGCATAACTGTTGAACTATTGGCATTACACATTGGCGTACATCGCATTCGATGGAACAATGAGCTGTGAGTATGACTTTGACATAGTTCAGTGAATTAACAGGCAGCGGCTACGTTGGCTGGGTCATGCTGGCCGAATGGATGAAAACACTACAGCTCTGAAAGTATTCGATGCGGTACCCGCCGATGGAAGAGAAAGACCTCCACGAGACCAGGTGGAGAGGGACATGGCTACACTTGGAAACTCCAATTGCCACCAAAAAAGCGAAAAGGAAGAACGACGTGCGCGCTGTTACCACGTAAGCTTTGCTATTTCTCTGCGGGTTTCTCGAATTATAAACTATTTTCCAAAATATTAGTTTCTGCACGTTGAAAATATTTTTTTATTCGTTGTAATATCTAAACTTTCCATAGTACCGCCGCAGAAGACCGACTGAGGCGCATGAATTCGAACAAGTGCCCAACCCTGAAAATGACTATTAATATGGTACACGTACTCATACCTCATACCGGTACGGCTATTTGCATCGACAGACAGACTAACCGTCGTCCTGCACTGCTTCTACTCCTCTTCGTTGCTACGGTCCAACGTGTCAATATGCATCTTCAGCTTCATTCGTGGGCATTTCGAAAATCGCGCACGTTTTTATGAATTATTACCCTAGGGGGCGGTACGATTACGATGCATTTACATCGTCCCGGGTGTCGGTAATTATAGGGAGTTTATGTCTGCAGCTTCATTATGTTGCGTTTTGTTATACTCTGATTGCTGAATTAAGTTGAAACACAACACAAAGGTAATCCCAGACACAACACGAAGCAACGAAACAACAACAGAACGCATGAAAAATGTATTATGGCGAATATACATACAAAGAGTGTGGCCAAAGAAAATATGAGCGAAGCGAATGCGTAACGAATCACTTCGAAATGCAGCGGGGGAAGCACGAGAAAAGCGCAGGAGAACGAGTTTAGCCATGACTAAAAATGATTCTTCTGCAATTGCGGCAATCGTCTTTGGTAACAAAGCCTTGAGTTTTGTGCTATTAAAAGATGGTATGTATGTACAATATGTGGGCATTCAAAAGACCGTAATTTCAGTTTACAAAAGTTGTATGATCCGAAATTCATGGTGAAAACTAATCCAAGATCCGCATAATATCTGATATACATATCTTCAGAACATAATTTCCTTTGATCGTTTAGATAACAGGCAAGTTTAGGGATTTTTATACAGCCAGGGAAGCATTTCTTAATACATAATTCTAAGGACGTTTGGGTTGCTGAAAAAGAGAATGAAGGGCTATATTGTATACATAAAGGTGTAGAGCTTCCAAGATTTATTTGATGAAATTACAAATTCCCACTGCAAGGTTTGGTCTATTATCTGTGCTCTCAATCAATTCTTCTAACCACATTAAAAAAAGTCCTACCACACGCTTGTGGTAATAGAGGTTCCACTCTTGCGAATGCGCCCATGCCTTTGTACGTCCTAGAGACTGCTTTCGGTGGACCAAATTCCGACGCCACAAACTGCAGTGTCTTGTGAACATCATTTAGCTTCGTTTGACAAAATCCAAGAGTTCGGAGCTACTATCGATATTCATCTTTTCTTGGGTCGTCGCTTTCCTAGCCAGATAGTCAACTATCTTATTTCCCTAAATACCTTCGTGTTATTGTTGTTGTTGTAGCGTTTATCTAATCCTTGCTGGGGTGATTAAGTTTAAGTTGGTTGTCAACGAAGTCATCTAAAGTTAAGCTCTGGCAAAGAGCTGTTTCGACGTGGTCGGACCATAGAGAAAAATTGTTAGATGAGTGGAATTTCTACGAAAACATCGCAGCAGAAACTGTTTTGGAGAGTATTATGTTCCTCAACCGGAAGCATGCAGACCTCGCTATGTAGGTGCTGGACGTGACACGTGTTCTGCCACATCTGAAGCTTCTTCGTCTGCGTTTCACTACAACATATCGATGCTGCGAAGTTAATGAACGACCAACCGATTGTCTTGATGTCGCCAAGAGCGGTTTTTTGTTTTGCCCCAGCTACTGCCGCCAAGCGACTTAAGGATTTTATGGCAGCTCTGTACTTTGGCAATAATCGCGGTCGTATGCGGTGTGAAGGTGTATAGGCTATAAGGTCTCACGCCTATAATCTTATGGTTGATGATACTCGGAAATTATGTGGTATTAAGTTACATTTGTTCTTCCAGTTTTTATGACCGCTTTGAACTTAGTGAGAAAGAATGTCAGGCTCTTTGCAGAGAAGACGTGGAACGATCGGTGAGATAGTAAGTTTTACACTCATGACATTAATTCCATTACTTGACGTTAATATATATTATATAATAATCTGCGCCCAAAGTCCAGTGTCCTAGAGTCCATTTATATCCATAATAGTTTCATACGATTCTCCGTTGCTAAACTGTTAAACTTAAATTCGTCCTCATGGTAATGTCGTCTCTAGGTCCTCTAGTATCACCTATCTATTCATACGATTCTCCGTTGCTAAACTGTTAAACTTAAATTCGTCCTCATGGTAATGTCGTCTCTAGGTCCTCTAATGGCCAAAAACCTCCGAATTGTTATTATTTTTCTTGGAAAGCAAAATATTGTGGAGATGAGGCAGTTCTCGTAATCTCTATGTCTGTTCTTCTTGGACTTAATCATGAAATATATTCTCCGAGCGATTGGTTGGGGTTCAGCAAGCCAGACGTCTTGTTCTCAATGGTTCTACGTTTTCAAGCTATTAAGTAAGCAAACTTGTCTCTTAATCGTCGAGCTATGAAACGTCAATTAAAGCTCGAAAGCGGGTTTCGCGATTAATAGCTATGATAATTTAAGCCGCCGAAAGCGCGATAGTAAAATACATAAATACATACACGAATACAACCACAACATTATCGCTCATGGCCTATAAAAACTTGCGCCCCACATCGCTGCTGTCGCATGTAATTTTAATTACAATTAAAATGCATTTATTGTATCCGTCAGATAAGTGCGGCAGCCACGTTGCCAGCACTTTCAATATTTGCTTTTCGCAGTTGTTGTTGCCCATGTCGGTGCACGTCGTCAACGTCATTGCCAATGATATCGGCTTGACGTTTCGATGGTGATGCCATCGGTTCTTTCATCAACTGCCGCCGATCGTATGGCCGCATCCAGCCGTGACCAAAGCCAACCTATATACATGTACATATGTATGTACATACCAACATTGGCACATGCTCGTTTTAGTGCAGTCGGGTCTGCTGCTGCTTTTCGCTCGCAACTGATTAGCTTCGTTTTTCTACATGTACTTGTATTCCATCTTTACTTTTCGCAGCACACAGCCACGTACATATATATATATATGTATGTATGTATGTATGTATGTACAAATGTATCCATTTCTGTGGCGCATCCCGAAGCACTCGTGGTGTTTGCACTTATGATGGGCGCATACATTCCCATGAAACTGTTGTTGCGTTAAAACGCGAGCGTGCAGCAGCAACGTTCAAGTGACGTTGGAGATAAGCGCCGATAAGATGTTGCCTGCTTATCGCGCTGAACGGTCCACTCAATTGCATTAGCAAACTGGCAGCGCATTGCGGCAATTAAAAGTGGCAGCGGCTATTGGTCAATGGTAGGAATAATCAGAAGCGTTAGTGACAGGCAGGAAGTTCCACTCAAMGAGATGAAACCATAAAAAAAAAGTATGTCTCGAAGAAAATGTGTTCCGTAAGAGTATATAACTCAGCGGAGCTATTTTACTACTAATCTACCAGTATCCTTATAAATAAAGAGGGCACTCAAACCAGGGCGCAGCCATAATAACATTGGTTATGACAGTAAGCGCTGGCGTGGAAGTCCCAATATATACATATTTAGTTGTCTGAAATGTAATTTCGGCGAAAGCACAACAGCGAGAGCTTGGAGAATAGTAAACCAGCTGCTTGACTTTGAATATCCTGCCCACATTGCTGTTTGTTTGCAAACAATGACACTAATTTTCCAGATTGAGTGATTTACCACCTCCGCACGCAAAATATTCATTAATATTATATTTAAGTTAGACAACGAAGTCTTGCTAAGCAATGCAATCATAAAACCGATTTGAATGTACATATGTACCTACATATGTATGGCATTCAATGGTGTGGTAAGCAACATTGATATAATACAAAGGTTTCAAACTAAAATGCGTAGAACAATCACGGGTTCACCAAGCTACAAGCGTAATGAAAACATTCATAAAGATCTTGATATTCCTATGGTAAAGAAGGAAATAGAGGACAACAGCATGAGATATATTAATGAGATACATACATATCTATATGAATGAGATCGCGAACAACCGAACCCATTGACAAATGCCTTGGTAAATTCCTGTAATCAAACTCGTTTAAAAAAAAGTGTTCTACCAGCAACGTTCGACCATAAAAGCTCAACCACATTCTTGAGCTTCTTTAGTTTTAAATAGATTTAAGATTTGAATACTTAATGTTAGGCTTTACAAAGCAGATAAAATAAATTGTATGTAGATGTCAATGCCGCAAAAATTTATATTCAAATGTCAAGAACAGATTTTTTATACGAATTTATAACATCACACATAGATGGTGCGCTGCAGCACAGGGCGCACACATGCATTATTTATTGGTAAATTTATTATTTTGTTTTAATAATTTATTCTCGCGAATTTCCGTGTAAATTATACAAAATTACAAATTCTAAACATTGTTGTGGAGAATAAAATTGCAATTTGTAATAAATAAATTTTAACAGCTGAAACAAATTATATAAAACATTTTTAAATTACTAGCAATACAATACTGTATTGCTGCTGACACGCCAAATAATTTTTGACATCTCTTGATTTTTGACAGTCACATTTTGTGAAAATTTTAGACAATACAAATTGGAAAGAAATTGGCGTTAGTTAATTGGAAAGTCATTATTAGTGTATGCTAAAAATATTGTAAAAACTTAAAGAAAACGTCCGAGAAACTATACCAACGTTTCAAGGTAAATAAATTAAAAGTGTGCCATAGTGAGAAGTTACAGCGTGAAATCACACTTTTTGAAACGTGCTTATTGTAGAAAAAACTAGGACAAAGACTAATATTTGTTCGGGTGTAGGTTTAATACGAGAAAAGTTATTGTACGAGTATTGCATCCAAAAACAAAGAACTGAAAGCATTCAACAATATTAGCTACAATTTGATATTGCGGAATACTGGTACACCGAGCGGTGCATTAAACCACTTGTCAATCCCTTCACCCCTTCGTGTGGGTCATGCAAAACGTTTGAAGTACTGCCTTTTTTTTTATTCTTTTGTTCATTTTAATGTACGGTCGTATTTGTTGTGTCCTATTATTTGTGCAGACGTGTGATCTTAACCTCAATACCGACAAATTTTCAATTTTTGACATAGAAAAAATGTAATTTTCTTTAAGGACACATATGTTAATTTTTTTTTTAAACCTAACCGTAATATTTTATAACAACAAAGACCTTAAGTTAGTTTTACGAACGTGTAACGTATTTTCTAATATTAACCTTGTCACTTTGATTATTCACAGACAAACTTGTTTAGTTATGGTTAAGAAGAAACGTCAATCTGATGTACATGATGACGGTTCATCGACTGATTCATCCGAAGGTGCGCTGCAGAGCCCTACATCCGGCATTGGAGTTTGTCAGCATGTGAAAAAATCTGTTGATCCAACAAAGTTGCGCAAAATACTAAAAGCAAGTGGTCTGGCTGCGGACTGCATGCAATGCTCCAAACAGGGCGCTACTTCACCTGCTGAGGAAGTTAAGGAGTCAATTCTGGACGATTCGCTAGCCGGTTTCGAGTATGACACCACACTTTGGTTATGTCTGAAGTGTGGTTCCCAGCTTTGTGGACGGTCAAGAAATCAGCACGCTTTACAGCATTACAAAGTAATCATAAAAATATAAATACATTTATGAAAATGAATTTCCTCAATTATACCTTTATATAATTTAGACACCTCACTCTGATTCACATGCGCTCACTATGAACACGCGTACGTTTGAAATATGGTGTTACGATTGCGATAACGAAGTTAAATCCAATTCTCGTAAAAATCTATTGGAGTGTGTTGAAATGGTAAAAAAAGCTGCCCAAAAACCAATACCCATTGCATCACCCGCGAAAAGCACACCACTTAATAACATAGAAGGAAAAATACTATCGACTTGGGAATCTTTACATCCATTAGTTGAGACTCAAGCAGTGAGTGTAACAAATAAGCCAATACCGCTACCACCACCACCACCGCCGCCCATACCAGGTATGGCTAAGCGAATAACAGATCCAGCCGTGGTATCTGCACCCGTAGTTACCAATAAACAAGCCAACACATACGACCTGCAATCAGTAGAAACACTGCCGCGTGTGCGTGGCTTAACAAATCTGGGCAATACATGTTTCTTTAATGCAGTTATGCAATGTTTGGCTCAAACACCCTATCTGCTAGATGTGCTCAAAGAGCTATCAGAGCCCGGCGAAGAGTAAGCACGAAACTTGGAAGTTTAGATATTGAATGGTGCAATAATATTCTATTTACAGATTCACTTTACCAGGCGGTACTTTTAAATTCAAAGACGACGAAGATGTGCACTTGCCAATGATCAAAGGTACCTTGTCATCGTGGGGTGGACTTACAGCGGCACTGGCGCAGGCTTTGGAAGAGTTGCAATCAAGCGGTTCGTTTATATTTTTTGCAAAGTGTTTTTATATTATTAGCTATTAATTTAATTCAATGTGTCTCAATAAAACAGGCGGTGTTTTTACGCCCAGCAAGCTCTTCGATAAGCTTTGCACAAAATGCCCACAGTTTCGTGGCGGCGATCAACATGATTCCCATGAATTACTACGCCATTTACTGGAGAGCGTCAGGTAAGTGTCAACATTATTGTTGGTGTGTTATGCATTAATCTTCTCTCATAACAGATCTGAGGACTTAAAGCGTTACCAGCGTGTAATTTTGACCAATTTGGGTTACAAGGATCAGGATATAAACAGTGTGTCTGAGGAAATGCGCCAGAAATGTAAAATATATGGCAATCAAGCAGCTGATCGTATACTTCGACCCGAGCAAGTTTTCCGCGGCTTTTTAGTGTCCACGCTTACTTGCCAAGATTGCTATAATGTGTCCTCACGGCATGAGTACTTCTTAGACATGTCATTGCCGGTTAGCGTTGAAAAGCCACAGCCACCATTCAGACGTAAAACCAGCCCTGATAATTCGCCAAGCGCAAGCTCATTTTACTTAAACACACCGCCTGCTGGACCCTCCAAAGCGCAATTGAAAAAGGAAAAAGAGAAGGAGCGCAAAGCAAAACGCGCCGCTAAACATCACGAAAACAAATTGAAACAGAAGGCAATATTCGAGAATGTGGCTAGCGGCGCTAACGAAGTTGTGGAAACAGCGGCTTTCGAAATGGAATGCATTAGACGTGTGAACGGCGCGGCATTTTCCTCTTCCGGATCTTCTTCTGAACAATCCGATGCTGACGTTGAAGACAACCTGCTCGATGACAACGCGGCCACGAAATCAACGCGAACTACAGGCGCAAACAGTTACGACAGCAACGGTAACAAGCAGTTACCGCGCACTGGCAAATCAGAGAAACGCGACGACTCACCCGAGAATATGGACAAAGACTCACTAGATGAAGACGAAAACGGTAACAATTATAAATATTCATAAATAATGCTACATATTTTACCTTAATACATTTTTTTCGCATAGWTTCAGGCATCGCCAATAGTCCCGCTAATGCAGGCACCAACTTTTTATCCTCTTCCGAAACGAATGGCGGTGCCGTTAGTGGTGATGCGCACAGCGTAACTGCAAACAATAGTTTGGTAGCGGTTGGTCTCAGCGAAAAAGGTGCCACGATGATGCGACAACTCTCCCTTACCGATGCAGCCAGTGCAGCCAATGCGGCCAGCGCGGCAGGCATTTTTGTGAATGGCGAAATGAAAGACGAAGCCGCGCTTGCTGCACAACTGGAACAGCTTAAACTAAGCGAGCAAAAGGCAGCGCGCATGAAGGCCAAGCGAGTGCGCACTCAAAGCCATTCCGATTGGAGCACGACCATAGCGCCGCGTTATCAATGCGAAGACGGCGAGTGCTCCGTACAATCATGCCTGAATAATTTCACCGGCGTTGAGTTGATGACGGGCAACAATAAGGTCGGTTGCGAAAATTGCACCAAACGCATTAACGGTAGCGATCCGAAAGCCAAGACCATCAATACGAATGCGACCAAACAGTTTCTAATATCTAGTCCGCCAGCTGTATTAATACTACATTTGAAACGTTTCCAACTCGGGCCGCGTTGCATATTCCGCAAGCTAACACGCGCGGTCAGCTTCCCCATGGTACTAGACATAGCGCCCTTCTGCGGTTCTAAAGTAAAAAATTTGCCAAATATCGATCGCAAACAAAAGAAACTGTTATACGCACTTTACGGTATTGTCGAACACTCGGGCGGCATGTACGGCGGCCATTACACCGCCTATGTAAAAGTGCGTCCGAAACTTTCGCGTGACGACAAACGCTGGAAATTCTTGCCACAAGGCAGCAAAGCCGAACTCGATCAAGACGACGAACAGCGCAAGAAACTCGAGGAGCTATTGGCAAAAGAGAAAGCGCGCGAATTGCGCATGAAGGCCGCCAACGACAGCGATGACTTCTCCAACAGCAGTGAATGCTCATCGACAACAACAAGCACTTCCGATACAGACGAGCTGCCTGACAACCCAGCAGACAGTGGCGGCGCTTACGGCGGTGACGATGAGGCGCGCGATGTGCAAGTGCCCATGGGCAAGTGGTATTATGTGTCCGATTCACGCGTGCAAGAGGTCAACGAGGAGGCGGTGCTGCGTGCACAAGCTTATTTGTTGTTCTACGAACGTATTTATTAAAAATATTCTACTGAAATTATGCAACTAAACAAAAGCGATAAAAATGAAGAAAAATAGACAAGCAACGATGTTGATAGTCATGCATTACTCGTAGTATGATGACCATAACCATAATAAGTGCGTTTTTGACAGACGCAATGTACACCTCAATTTAAGCGAAACAAACTAAAAGTAAAAACCAACAACAAAAAACAAAAACAAAAAACACTACAATAATTTAATGAAGCTATTAAAGCAGAAATTTTGAAATTATAAACATAGGCTAGAAAGTAGAAAGGCAAGCAAACAACAAAAGCGAAAATGTCAAACAGCTGGCTGGCAGCGCCGCCGCCGCAACAACAGCAGCGACGCAGATGTGTGCAGCATAATTCATGCGAAAGATTTTAGCATCAATAACTGTATTTTGTGTGAAAAGTGCATTAACTTGCTAAAGTGGTGTGAAAAAGTGCAAAAAACGCTCGCGTTTTGACATAAAACAACAATAACTCGCTTGTAAACATAAAAAGCACGTTGCATAGTTAACCGCTAATATATTTGTGTCAACAGTTATGTGCAGTGTTTGCCGCAAGCCTTCTCCGCAACAACGTACTAAGTTCTTACTTTAGTTCAAATTTATCTATATATATGTATTTATATTTTGCTTTTAAACGGGTATTAGGCAGTTGTATACACACATGCATACATACATTTATAATTATGCATTTGTTATATATATTCTGTGTCGCCGCCACTTTATTGTTAATATTTGAACATTTATTTGCAGCGAACATACAATTGCTGACAGTGCATTTCTAAATATTACACTAACTAACGCATACATACTTAGTAATTGTGGTGAAGGTGCATATATACATGTATTTTATGGAATGTTGCAGCATGGTACGTGCGGCGCTTGCGCGGGTAGGGTTGATAGTTAGCTTGTACGTGCTGATATGCAGCAAGTAATTGTTTATGTGTAATGATAACGAAAGGTTTTAATTGAATGATAATGATAAACAGCTGCACTAATGCGTGTAATCACTTTGATTACTACCATACCATTATTGCGTGCGTACGTATTTCAAATACCAAGTAAAAAAGCAAAAACAAAAAGAATTTTGAATAATACTTATAAACTATGCGTAAATAATGAAACGATCTTGAAAATAAATTATTATAAATTTTATGAAAACAGATGTTTTTTTATATGTTTTGTTGTTGTTGTAACGCTCAAGAAGCACACCAAAGATTGTTATCGTGAAATAGTTCAAAATTGCGGCAATTTGGAAAAGTGACCTTTTCTAAAGCTTTATTTTTTAGCTTAGAATATAAAGATGGAAATTGTGACACATTTTATAGAATTACACGTTTCAATTTTTTTGTAATTCATTATATTCTTGCACTAATTTATTCTATATATTGTTTTTTAAACTTTTAATTTCAACAGTCGAAAAGTCCCTTAACCAAAATTTTTCATATTCAGTCTAAATAAAAAATACGTGTCCAATATTTTGCCTTAAAAAACATAAAAAAATGTTCCGCCTGAAAAAATATTTTCAATGTATAGTAAGTTAAGGATGGATTGACCCCTATATTTTTTCTAAGTTTGTATTTTTTTCCCCCTTTCTCTCATTTTTCGTTATATATTAAAAATTTTTTTTTTTATTTTTTCTTCATATGTTTTTATATTTACTTGTAACCTTATATACAACTGTGTTCGAAATAATAGCAGTGGTTTGTGAACAATAGCAGTGGCAACATATTGTGGTCCCATAAAACAAAAATTGTTTTATTTGGTTTCCGAGAACGCCGACAGTATGTACGAAGGCCAGTAAATGCTTCATGTGATCCTAAATATATTTCGCGGACGGTAAAACATGGAGGTGCCAAAAACAATGTATGATGGTGCTTGTCTTACTATGGTATAGGTGGATTAATGAAACATTGATGGCAAATTGTACGTTGAAATATTGTCTATAAATGGGTCTATCAACAAGATAACGACACCAAACATACCAACAGGTTGGCAAAAAATTTGTTTGCTCTTAATGGAGTTGTGGTTATGAGTTGGCCGGCTCAGTCGCCGGACCTTAATCCAATTGAGAATCTTTGGACAGAGGACAAAGAAGCTGTAGGGAAAGAGAATTCGTCAAATACGAAGCAATTATAGAGTGCTGTGAGGAAGGCGTGGATGGCCATTCCTTTTGAGAAATTCAGGCGTTTGTTGGACTCCATGCGCAACTGTGTTATCCAACAGCGGTCATTCGACGAAATACGAATTGTTTAAACTTTATTTTATATCATTATAATGAACAAGTTGTAAATTGAATTTTTAATGTAAAATCCTCAATACTGCTATTATTAATCACAGCTGAAATTTTCATTTACAAACTTTTTTTTATTTATTTAAAGTAGAAATTTATGTTATTCTTTAAAGAAATCATTTTTCTTTTAAGTTTGTATACGAGCGAATTAAACACAATAATAATAAGCCATAATAAAAATCAATTACACAATTTTTTTGCTTAATTTGAATTCTTGTTTATGCCACTGCTATTGTTTCGAACACAGTTGTATATACATTTTTTTTTTTTTAATTCCCTGCTAATATTTTTTATTATAGTTTTGCAACTTATTTTTACAGTTTTTATAACTTTGATATTTATAATTACATATTTCACTACTTTTTTTTAAGTTTTTTATGATTACCATTATTACTTTTTTCATTTTTTGAACATATTTGTATTTTTTGTTTATTTAGTTTTTATTTTGGTCGTTTATATTTTTTTAATTTTTTTTTTCTTGTTTTTTTTTTGTTTTCTTTTTTTGTTTTTTTGTGTATGTGACCTGCTCTACGGAAAGGGGGCTTAGGTGTCAAAAATCAATTTTCACTTTTTAGTTGATTCGGATGGAAGATGAGATGCTTTTTTTTAACAGCTGTTTCCCAGAAAACTAGTTTCCGCACGTGAGCTCCCTTTTCGTAGACCAGGTCACATATATCCTTTTTTTCATCAGTAGTTAGTATGAAATACTTGGCAACCTGCACACGCCCCCTGAACCTAGCGAACTATCAGCATGGCTTACGAAAAGTGCACAGTACCGCCACACCACTTGGCGTCATAAGCGCCCAGATAGTTCGTGGCCTTAATCAGAAACCACCCTGTGAGAAAACGATCCTCGTATCATTGGACTTGTCAAAAGCCTTTGAAGCTGTCAGTCACAAACCCCTACTGCAGGATGTCGAAAAACTACGCTCCCTCCAGGACTGAAGAGGTGGAACATGAAACACCTGAGCGTGTGTCATTTGTGCTATTGCGAGGTAAAAACTCAAAACTGAGAAGAAGTAAACAAGGCGTTCCTCAGGGTGGTGTTATCTCCCCGATATTGTTTACCTTCTATATCTCGAAACTTTCACAGCCACCAGAGGTAGTTTCTGTCACTTCGTACGCTGATGATTGCACGATATTGACGTCGGACAATGGAATTGATGACATGTGTTCAATGGTAAACGGCTATCTCTCCGACCTTTCTCGCTTCCTCGCTGCGCGGAATATCACACTCTCCCTCACTAAATCCATAGCGATCATATTTACAAACTGGGCGAAGGAGTATAGCCTTTAGATTAATATTACAGTCAATGGCGTCAAGATTCCGACTATCAATAATCCTAAAGTTTTAGGCATGACTTTTGAGAGTCTGTGCTCCTTCACTCCTCATATACCACGAGTACAGAGCCGCAACAAAATCCAAAGAAACGTTGTTATAAGGCAATCGGCCGGCCGGTGCTTAACTACGCCGCACCAGTAGGGTCGCCTAGATGTAGTGAAACGCAGACGAGGAAGTTCCAGACTTGTCAGAATATTGGACTTCGGACTATGACGGGATGCCTATTGATGTTTCCTAATGAATACCTGTATAGTAAGGCTCGTATGCTTGGAGCGAAACCGCCTCTTAAGAACACCAAAAGGTTATTCCTCAACTACGTCGACGATGTCAGACAATACGCCGATCAAACTTTCGGACTTAACTAACTTCTGACAAGCACTGAGCGCTATTCACAGTGGAGCATTAACACCTACACCGAGTCTCTTTTAGTGAATGGCGTAGTGGCGATAGTGAACCTTGCGCAGCTTTGTTCTGGATCTCCTACTTATTCAAAATAGACAGCAATATACGTCGTGCATGCAATGAGTCTCCGCATGACATCAAACTGAATCTCATAAAATTAAGTTGGATCTCACCTAAAATATTCTGCATTAGTCCTGCTAAAGTTGTAAGAGTTTAGCGTGTCTCCTTTTAGTTCTACTTCGCCGAAATAGCGAGTTTCTTGGGCCCACCGTTGGATGACGTCGACGACAACTTTGCTAATTCTTACCATCCTAACAGGGATTAGGTACCCGTAACAACAACAATGTATTGCACACCAATCGCAGCACTATTTCTAATAAGAAAACTCGTTTTTACGACAGTCGGAAAATGCCTTCGGAGTTTCTTCTCCTAATGGTTGGGGACCATGGCAAAAAAGCACTGTGGACTTGTCAGCACAAAAGGTGTTAGTCACGCGATCAAAGCAGAAGTCCAAGCAGTTTCCAATGAACTCAACTAGGCGCCATGACTTTGAGTTTGCATTATGATATTCTTAGGAACCTGTAGTCTACAGTCATTCTCCGGTAGCATAGTTTACATTGGGAGTGAAGATAAAGTGCTATTGGAGTACGAAACTACCACACTAACCATATGCCAGTCTTGAGTTCAAGAATTTGATATTATAACCATTATTACAGTTATATGGTATACGTATATTATTTATAAGGAAGTTTGTGGATTTTGTGGATGAATTTCAAGATTTGGTCTTAAAGGTTCAGATGCACCAGTTGCTCAACCTTCTTACATGTACAAGGAAGCTTGACATCGAAGCTGAATTTGGAATTTAGTATTGTTCTCGGCTCGAATCTGGTGAAGCTCTTCATTTTATGTGCAAAATTAAGACAAATCAGTTCCTGAAATATAACAGCGATAAACTATGATCTTAAGAGATACCGATTTTGGTTAATAAAAATGTAGGCTTACATTGAATGACTTTGTGGGCTTGAATGCATTGGCAATATAGCGCTGGAACAACTGACATACAAATTTGTCCGGATCTTGCAATCCAAGCTATTGTATTTCAGAATAAGGTTTCAAAAAAGCTTTCTAGATTAATCATAAATAGTCACCTTGGGTATAGGATACGGCGTTGGATTGTCAACCTGATTGCGGAACTCATCAATGACCATTGACGCCTTACACACATCATTTTCCCACATGCCTTTCTGTATTTGACCAGTATGCATGTGATAGTAGGTGCCCTCACCATTTTTGAAACCCCTCGCAAAGTGTCCCTCATAACGATTGCCATTTTCTAACAATAAACAATGAAAACGAGCGCAGAAATTTTAAATACACAACTGACGATAAAAGTAGACTCCAATGCCGTGTTTCACGTCCGCCTCCCATTCGCCCATGTAAATGGCGCCATTGTTGTACCACATGACACCCGGTCCATGACGTCGATTCCTCTCCCACCAACCATAGTAGACGCCGTCTCGAAAAAACTGCTTGCCCTCGCCCCACTTCCTGTCGTCACGCCATTCGCCCACATATAAGCGTTCGGCTGTGCCATTCGGCAGACGATAGCGCATTGTACCGTAACCGTGACGTTTACCGTTACACCACTGGCCATCATAGATGAAATGCTTTTGTGACTCCTTAACGCCATAACGGTGATGTTGATTGCGTAACCAGTAACCCTTGTAAATGCCACCGGCTGGATAAAAGAAAGCTGCTCGTACGCCAGTGCTCTCTGCCCTGATGTTGTTTTTGCGTTCGCAAGTCTGCACGCAGCCGCCGTGTGGTTTGTCCCACGTGTTACATTGCGCCATCGCTTATATTGACAACAGAATACCTCTAACAAAGTTATAAACAAAACTAGAAAAAACGTTCCACCAAAAATAAATTCAAACGTTTTGACGCTTATGCAAGTTAAAAGAAAAGCGAAACAGATAGGATCGGTTCGAAATTGTTGCTGAGAATATTCTTCAAAAACATTTGACAACTATACAGTGGTTGGCCGAAAAAAATTCTGGGTGCTTTCCGGTCGAACCGACTGTTGGGAAAACGGATCAGCTCGATACCAGAAACAAAAACTCTGTCAGATATCTTTCTGTTATCGGATATCGGATGTTATCCAGATTAAGAATATATAACGGGTGATCCAAGCAGAGGAAATTTTTCAATAGCCTTTTTTTGACGCATCACGCGAGTACACGAAGACCGTGGAGAGTTGATTCGACGCCGTTAGCAGAGTTCTTAAATTGAAAGCGTACAAAATACAGCTTGAGTAGGAAATAAAGCCAGATATGGAAGATCTACTTCTCTCTATAGGCTCTTGAAATGTTCCAAGAAGATCCAACGTCTTCGAGACAAATTTTATTCAGAATGGGTTCGGACCATATTTCTTTAAAAATGATAACCAAATACATATTTGGTGCCTGAAATTGAAGCTCGTGATCTCGGCGACATTTGGTTTCAACAAGATGACACCACTTCCCTCACATCGCATCAATCAATGGATGTATTGAAAGAACAGTTCGGTGAGCAGATAAATTTATGTTTTGGGCCGGTGGATTGGCCACCAAGAACGTGTGATATCACGCCGTTAGACTTTTTCGTGTGGGGATATGTAAAGTCAAAAGTCTATGCGAACGATCTCGCTTCCATACAGGGCTTGGAGCAAAACATCACGCATGTCAATCGCCAGTTACCAGATAGGTATGCTTGAGTGAGTCATCGAAAATTGGACTCAATGGATGGACAATCTGAGACATAGCCGCGGTCAACATTTAAAAGAGATAAACTTAAAAAAATTAATTCAAAAAAATGTTCTTTCTTATAATAATTTACACTTTTCGTTGCAACATCATCTTCCATGCGAACAACATGGCCTAAGCAGCTAAGTTGAGTCTTGATGCGCTTAAATATACCCATGTCGCCATAGAGCTCATATAGATCGTGATATCACAATCTTCGAAGCTCATCACACATGGACGGGTCCAAAGGCTTTGCGCAGCACAGATCATTCGAATGCTCCATCTGCTTTCTCATCTTGGTTCGTCGTCGTCCATATTTCTGCGCCGTATAATAGTTGGACGGGAATGATGAGAAACCTATAGAGAGAAATTTGTGTTCGTCCAGGAAAGGATATGTTTCTCAATTGCTTACCGATCATACAATAGTACCTGTTTGTAACAGTCTCCTACGCTTGATCTTCACGCTTAGATTGTTGGTGGGACTTGTGCTGGTTTCGAAATATACAAAGTCCTTCACTTTTTCAAATTTATGTTGGGTGGTATGTGACCTCCAGGTACTCTGCCTTGCTCTCGTTCACCACAAGAGCAAAACCTGAAAAAGGCTGCGCTGATGGCCCTCTTGTTGAAATCTACGATGCCAATATCATCTGCGGACCCCAGCGGCATTGTACTTTTAGAGTAGACAGTGCCACTGCGGTTTAGATTTACAGCGCGTATCACTTTTTACAGCATTATATTGAAGAAGACGCATGAGGCGGCTCACCTTCACGATTTTGACGAAGCTGATGGTTATGTTCAACGTTATTGTGCATAACTGTATCAACTTCGCCGGAATATCAAATTTAGGCATGACGTCGAAGAGGCAGCTCAATGATGGATTTGACAGGTTAAAAGTCACACTCCTGGTCTATTTGCAATGGGCTTCAGTCTTCCACAAATTTATGTCGAAAGATGCTTATGTGCAGTGTTAAGAATGCTGACCCCGCGATAATTAACTCAGACTGCAGGATTTTCCTTCGGAGTACACTAGTATACCAAACATTGGGCGTGTATTCATCCGCCTAAATCAGTTGGAATATGCGCCTTTGCATCTCTCCGCCACCGGCTTTAAACAGCTCAACCGGTAATCGATCGAGGCTGTGCTATTCTTAAGCCGCCTCAGAACATTTAATATCTCGTCTAGGTCAAGTGGCTGGACAATAATGTTGTTACGGTAGATTATTGGTGCGGGTTCTCTTCATTCGTCGCCTCACTGCTTTCGCAATTTAGCTGAGTTGAGAAGTGTTCTCTCTAAATGTTGAGTGTACTCTGGCTGTCTGGCTGGTAGTTGTGATAAGAACATTGAAAATATATATGTATATAAATATGACAAGTTATAAAGCCTCTCTACATTGACAAGTTGCGTTAAAAAGGAGGTTCGAAGAAACTGAAGCTGATTCAAGAACATGTACATATACGGTGCACTTTCCCGAGTATTACTAAGCAAAGTGATTCATACAGTTTCGCAACTGCCATTAACTTCTGACAAAAACTGAAATTCAACTCAAGAGCTTCGGGTATTTATTGGAAATACATATATTCTAAAAACAATGAAACCTTGTACATCAGTGTGATCGTACATTATTGTTAAGAAAGAGATGTATCGCAATTTTAATGCCCGAGTTTTAGTAAAGAATATATTCTTCCACAATCTTACCTAGGTGGACGAATCAAATATGTATGTATGTGTAGACTCAATCATAACTTGTAACGGGTATAATTTTGAGCCACAAAGCGATAAGGTCTTTACCCAAGCTTTGTGTATGAGATAATGTGAAAGACTCGTTGGTGAATATTACACGAACTGAAAGATGAACTCTGCAAGGACGGTGTGACAACAGCTTACAAATGTGCTTCTTATAATAAGATAATGCGAAATATTTTCGTATCCTGATAACAGATGCCATAAACCGTTACATAAGTCCGAAGTTCTGCTTGCAGTAAACAGGCGCATTTTGGAAAACGTTGAGAAATGCAGAATCCACGCAAGTATACGGTTCTATTCTGCTTGCTCTTCATACTATTCCCGACAATAGTTGACGGCGAAAAAAACGGGGAAGAGCCATTAGCAATATATTTAGATGTTGGAAATGAAATTCAAAATGTTATTAGTTTAGTCAATAAACACGAAACGAAGTTAAACGATTTCGATGATAAATTACTAAGGCAAGTGAAATGAAAACTATCCACGACAAAAGTACTCGGATTTGTGTTTACATAATAATAAAAACTGTGTTGTATTTAGAATTCAAAATATGCTGGAAAATTTCGAAAAAGAATTTTCGAAGTGGGAGCAAAATTGTATGGCTGCGCTGGATAAAAGGTAAATGCAGGCTATGATTTTGGTATAGACTCTTTTCGCATAGACTCTTAAAAGGAGAGAATTTTTATGCCTTTGGCCACTTGTGGATATTTAATCGACAAATATATTATAGACATGACTAAGTCACGATGATTGGCGTGGAAGGGAATATGGGCCGCACATGTCGACAATTAAAATTCAAGAGGAATGCCATAAGAACTGTAGTAGGAGGCTAAAAGACTGGGAACACTATACAATGACCATTGTAGGCACCCTCAAGAGGTAGAAAAAGAAGAGACTGCAGAACATCTTCTATGCGAATGCAAGGATTTGTATAGGAAACACAACGCGACTGTCAGTTGAGGGTTTCTTGAAGATGCCTTGGAGCTTGTCCAAATAAAACTTTAAACTTCTTGAATCGATGAGCACATTTCTAACTTCAGGTTCACTTTGTGCAAAAACTACTATTTTTGGCGCTTAAATTATGTTATCGGGAAGCGCTTAATATTGGTTAGTCGAAAAAGTCTTTTCGTATTTCTAATCCAACTTCAACTTATTTCTTTTTATATTTATACTAATAAATAAATAAACAAATATGTAGCATTTTGGTCGACCACTTCTTGCCATTTTTCCGCTAGAGATATTATTATATCAGTGTAAAACGAAATTTCGAAATTCGCAGCGAACGAACCATTGTGCCACACGAACTGATACATCATCGTCTCCGTAAACTTCAAAATTTCATTGGCATTTTTCCCTTTTTTATACAAAAATTTCGAAATATAGCGAATTTCTTCATTGTTTTCACTCATTTTTGAACAGCTGCAACTTTTTTCAACTTCGCCGAACTTAAATTTTTTGTAGTTAAATGAAGCTTAATGCTTAACCTTTCCAAAACTATATGACATGACACAATGTGATTGCTAGCACTGGAGATATACGACTGCGAGGACTTCATTGACAAAATACGAAAATACTTTTTCGACTACCTAATATGATTACAACAGCGGAGAGTTATTATGAAAAAGAAAGGTTAGGAGATTATTTTGCTTTCAAAAAGTAAATACAATGTAATGTTATATTCTTCACCAGCAACTGGCTTCTATTTTTTTTAACAATTTAACGTTACAATTCATACATACAAATTTCTGAAACCGTTTGTTTTACATCAGATTACAGAGTTTCAAAGCAATGTTTGAACAGAGACTCTCATCAATTAACACTAACGTGGCGTCTTCCATTGGGACACAAGAAAGGTAAGAATTGTATTAATTTTAATATGACAGATGGCAATCATGTCAGTCTTTTATCATGTCAAATATTCAGCTCGCTACAAAGAAGACCTAGTTACCATCACCATCGACACCACTTTTAACGTAGATAATGAGCAGGGCTTGGCACTACACTGAATGTTACAAAACGAGAGAATGAGATTAAAATAAATTGGTAATCTAAAGATAGGTTCATATGCATATTATATTAAATGTCAGTGAGTTAAAAATAATAATAATATGGACCTTTAAGTTACCCAGTAGCATTATCTTGAATTCTCTGAGGCTAAGTACTCGATGCAGTCATTGCATTTAATTGAGTAAGGGTTCACCAGCGGGGTCTTCTTAGGCCCACAACATTTCCATTATTTCGTTAATATAGTATATGCTTCCGCGGTCATGTAACGAATGGTGTGTGTGTCATGAGATTTATGATGACGAAGGTTTCGAGGCCCAATCAACTGCTTTATGGATACCGTTGTATATCAATGAATGAATGACCTTCTTTCCAATTTTTTTTTTTGCTGTTTTCATTAAAATCTTAAAATATCATACTAACTCTTACTCTGTCAGGTATAACATAGCAGACATCTTAATGTGCGGCCTGTCGTAAAGCCACCGTGCGATGACTAGTGGCCAACATTGGTCCATAATGTTTCCTAGACTGAACGAAAGAATGGTTATAAAAAACTATCTCCTTAGCAAAATAATTGAAATATGTATATACTAGAGCGGCTCGATTTACAGCCATCCAGGATATCGCAAAACCGTGTATGCGAGAAATGTTTTTCGGAGTTTACTAAACAACATTGCCTAAGAGACTATGGATCTAAAGCCCGCATTAAGTCAGTGGAAAAGCGAGATGTTCAATTGTTTCCCTGGTGCCTTGTTCTTGATATTTCCTGCAATTATCTCAATGTGTCAGCTCCATTCTGCAGGCATCCTAATAAATTCTTTCATCGAATTTTAAACTTCCTTGCCATGCTCTTTCCCAGATCCAACATCTCACTGTCATTGATGCCTTTGTGACTTGACACACAGCAAAAGTGAAATCGTATTTTTGTAAGAGATTTAGTGCTCTGCAGCGTAACAGTGTTTGGGACTCGGAACACGTAGAGAAACACTTGTGAAATGTTTCCATACCACATTTCAATACCCTCACTTAGGAGAAATAATCATTTTTACCATAATTTCTTCAAAAACCAGCGATACGAAAATTAGAAGTACTCTGTATACAATTCGCCATCAAGCATTATTTCCGGCTTTCCTCACAAAACTTTTCTGTTATCACCGGAAACGAATGTAAAATTTACCCACGTTATTTGTAATCATTTCCATTCTACAACATCCGGTTTGGTTATCGAAGTCGGGTATATTAATTCCGTTATTTCATTATCGGTTATCAGCGCATCTTTCAGGACCGGAGGCTAAAACGGGTCAACGACAGGAAATTGCACAAAATTTCCCGTTTCGAAAGATAAACTGGAAAGATTAAAACGGAAGTAGTTTGCATGGGACACAATTGTACAACAGAAGAACATCGACCATAAATTATATCATGGTTTTGCAAAGTTACTTCCGAACCTTCGATATAGGATGCCAGATTTAAAAGTTACTTAAGTCTTGTAGTGGATAATAGAGTTTTCTTCACTCTAATGTCGGTGGACGAATATAATATCTGAATATAATGATCAGTACATACACTTAACCACAAAAGTGAACATACGAATTTTTCGATTTTCTAACAGTTTTATTTAATTTATTGTTTAAAAGTTGGAAAAAAAAACAAACATAACAATTCATTGAAAGTAAAACGATAAGCAAAAGCAAAAATTTAAAATTCATTAAAAGGAATTGTCACATAAGTGTACATACATACGGTGTTAGGAAAAAACATTAAAAATAAATAGTTAATATATTGTATGGCCTCCGTTGGCTTTAACAACTTCGAATATACGAGACGGCATAGACAAGGCTCATCAACTATAATAGCCTTCAGATCCGATTTTGATGTTGCACGCCTTTTCTTAATATGTTTCTTCAAATGATCCCACAAATGCTCAATAACATTTAAGTCAGGAGATTATGGCGGATATTCCAACTTCGATTTCACGTTATACAACAACCATTCCTTCACCATTACAGAATTGTGCTTCGGATCATTGTCTTGAAGCATGATAGGCTCACCTGGCAAATCAAGTTTCTCGAGACTTGGGATGTGTCCTTAAGAATGTCAATATACATATGTTTATCCATTATTCCATCGATAAATCTTATGTGTCCAACACCACTAGGCGCCATACAACCATACACCTTCACAGATCCTCCACCATGCTTAACGGTGGRAACAATATTTTTTCGTTGCAGGGAAGTATTTTTTTTTTACGCCAGACTTTGGTGTGACCATCGTTGGAGAAAATATTAAATTTACGCTCATCGGTAAAAATGACACGTTCCCAAAAGGTTGGATCAGTTTGGTGGATGTTTTCGTATTTTTTTGCGTAGCTAAGCCGCTTAGCAATATTTGCATCTCTTAACAATGGTTTTCTTCTCGCTACTCTGCTTTTTTAAACATCCTCGAACGGTTTCTGGATATGAACGGCATTTTCTCTAGGACAAAGGTTGATTGTACGAATAATTTGCCTTTGCATCCTCAAATCCAGTTTAGGTGGGCGAACAGGGCGAGGCTTATTTTCATAGCTATCTGTCTCGTTGAAATTATTAACTACCACCTGAACTGTTGCTTTCGATAAATTTGTAATTTTTCCAATTTCCCCAAGGGATTTTCCTTCGCTTTTAAGTTTTCTTTTAAACATTTTGCAACTATATATAAACTAAAGGTGTTTTCACGGCCACAATTACAAAAGAACTGACCACGCAAACCCAAAAAAAAATTCATAAACAAAAGACCAAATCAATTGCATAACGGTAAATCAAATATCAGTAAAGCGTATATACACTTTTGTGGTTAGTGTATGTATGGTATTTATGTAGCTTGTGAAGGTAGAATTTATTAATATACTTGAAACGATAAGGTGTTTTCCCGTGCTTTGAGAATGAGATAATGCTACAGACTGTGTCTTCTTGCGCGAGTATCACAGCGAACCGAAGGATGAACTCTAAAAAGACGGTTTAACTTAGAACAATAGCTTATAAAGGCGTTTCTTATATAAAGATAACACGAAATATATTGAAATACTGATAACAGATGCAATAAATGGTTTTATGTATTCAAAATTCCGCTTGAAGTATGCAGTCGGGTTTTGGCAATTGCTGCGTAATGCCGAATCCACGCAAGTATACGGTTCTAGGCTGCTTGCTCTTCATATTGTTGCCGGTAATAGCCTACGGCGAAAATAACGGAGAAGAGACGTTAGCAATTTATTTAGATGTTGGAAATGAAATTCAAAATGTTATTAGTTTAGTCAATAAACACGAAACGAAGTTAAACGATTTCGATGATAAATTACTAAGGTAAATGAAAATGGCTTTATATTTACATTGTAATACAATATAATCTGTGTTTCACTTAGACTGCAAAATCTGCTAGCAAAACTCGAAAAACAAATTTTCACATTGGAGCTAAACTTGAATACTGCTGAGAAGTTGAATCAAAAGTAAGTATGAAATAAAAGTTTTGTTTGCACATAATAAGCTCATTCGCATCAGTTGATCGGCTTAGGCAGCCATACGCCAAAAAATCCCGAACTAAGTAGAGGTGACCAGAATGCTGAGTGTAATGCCTAGAAATTGACAGTTATAGTACTTTCTAATGTTACATGTTGCTGAGGTCAACAGTAACAGTTAAATTATCAATTATCCTTGCTGTCCTAGAACACACATCTTACTTATAACGCGTGTGGTCGACTGCGATTAATTGATTCACGTACGTGGTTACCGAAAACCCACGCCCGTTTCTTTATTTTTTTTTTATAAATTTTATTTACATTTACAATTCATATATACATACATTATTGTGACGAATAGCGATACGAGAACCAGGTAGAATAGACGTCGTCACAATCTTTGTGAAATTAAAGTTTTATGGGCTGGTTGTCGTCAATTGGTTACTGAGAAGGTTGTGAAATATGTCAAGTGCGTTGTAACTAAGCGGTCTAGATCCAAAAGTCATGGCCGAATGAAGCCAAAAAATTTGGTTACGCCATTTGAGCAATTGATGGATTGGATGTAGGTGATCCATCTCCCACCAATAAATAGGGGAACACACAAATTTTGGTAGTCAAGGAACATTTCAGCGAATTGCCACAAGTATACCATATTCCTAATCGAGATGCTGAGCCAGTAGTAGACGTATACATCAATAAGTGAATGATGAGTTATGGTGTTTCAATAGTATTACGTTGTGACCGATAAAGACATGTCAAAACAGCTTCAATGGCAGCGATGTGCAGCACAGTGGGTGTCTGGAAACGCATGAAATTAACTCCAATAAGAGAAGGACAGATAACAGCATCCAAAAACACAAAATAAAGGACATAAATGCTATGTGTTTGCTACCGCAAATATCGAATAGGGACGTTCAGACTTAGGTGGAAGGCAGTGCGACGGACACCGATACGAGAATTAAATATAATGCACGAAAAATTGCAGTTATTAACTAGACAATGAAATTCGTAGTAGCCAAAATGTTCGAGTGGCGAAGTTTTGTTAACGGCCTAGTATATAATGTTGCCGGATTGTGCAGCAAAGTCGATTCTAGTTACAATGCTACCGTGATAAGAGCAAAGGAGATATATGTATGTAAATACGTTTTTATACTCTCGCAACAAAGTTGCTAAAGAGAGTATTATAGTTTTGTTCACATAACGGTTGTTTGTAAGTCCTAAACTAGATGTGTATAAGAGACATCAGTTTGGTGGATGTTTTCGTATTTTTTTGCGTAGCTAAGCCGCTTAGCAATATTTGCATCTCTTAACAATGGTTTTCTTCTCGCTACTCTGCTTTTTTAAACATCCTCGAACGGTTTCTGGATATGAACGGCATTTTCTCTAGGACAAAGGTTGATTGTACGAATAATTTGCCTTTGCATCCTCAAATCCAGTTTAGGTGGGCGAACAGGGCGAGGCTTATTTTCATAGCTATCTGTCTCGTTGAAATTATTAACTACCACCTGAACTGTTGCTTTCGATAAATTTGTAATTTTTCCAATTTCCCCAAGGGATTTTCCTTCGCTTTTAAGTTTTCTTTTAAACATTTTGCAACTATATATAAACTAAAGGTGTTTTCACGGCCACAATTACAAAAGAACTGACCACGCAAACCCAAAAAAAAATTCATAAACAAAAGACCAAATCAATTGCATAACGGTAAATCAAATATCAGTAAAGCGTATATACACTTTTGTGGTTAGTGTATGTATGGTATTTATGTAGCTTGTGAAGGTAGAATTTATTAATATACTTGAAACGATAAGGTGTTTTCCCGTGCTTTGAGAATGAGATAATGCTACAGACTGTGTCTTCTTGCGCGAGTATCACAGCGAACCGAAGGATGAACTCTAAAAAGACGGTTTAACTTAGAACAATAGCTTATAAAGGCGTTTCTTATATAAAGATAACACGAAATATATTGAAATACTGATAACAGATGCAATAAATGGTTTTATGTATTCAAAATTCCGCTTGAAGTATGCAGTCGGGTTTTGGCAATTGCTGCGTAATGCCGAATCCACGCAAGTATACGGTTCTAGGCTGCTTGCTCTTCATATTGTTGCCGGTAATAGCCTACGGCGAAAATAACGGAGAAGAGACGTTAGCAANCCGACTAACAAAAAACGTCAGAAACACTAAATTATACGGAAGAAATCTCAGAAGGAAGCTGCATTCAGGCTTTTTTTTAAATTGAAAATGGGCGTGGCGTCGYCCACTTATGGACTAAAAACCATATCTCAGGAAGTACTCAACCGATTTCAATGAAATTCGGTATATAATATTTTCTTAACACCCTCATGACATGTACGAAATATGGATGAAATCAGTTCACAACCACGCCTTCTTCCAATATAACGCTATTTTGAATTCCATCTGATGCCTTCTCTGTATAATATATACATTAGGAACCAACGATGATAGTGGAATAAAACTTTACACAAATACGGTTTTTGATGCGAGTGTATAAAATGTTCGGTGACACCCGAATTTAGCCCTTCCTTACTTGTTAATTTAGCAGATATCTTCCAATATTAGGCATAGAACATTATATCAAGAGTATTCTCGCTTCGGTACAACCGAAGTTAGCATTTTTTCTTCTTTTTAGACATGTTCAAAGCTTATTCATTCACTTTCAGCTTTTAAATTTACATAATCTTGAATTTTGACAGGACTATATAAAACATGTAGTAATAATATTTTTCAAATCCAAACAGATTTCAGGTTTTCAACGCGAAGTTTGAACAGCGGCTCTCATCAATTGAAACGAATTTAGCGTCTTCTATGAAGATACAAGAGGAGTAAGTAGTAAATTAACTTTAATATTTAACAAGTAAGGAAGAGCTAAGTTTGGGTGTAACCGAAAATTATATAATCTTAAAACTTGCAAGGTATAAAGGCGGCAAAAAACTTTTAGGTTTGCCAAAACTTAATATTAAATTTAAATGTCGCGAAAGAACTCAACATTGATTATTCGACAAAATCGTGAATAGTATATTATTACCTTACATTAAAGGTGTATATAAAACGAACAAAAATTATATTAAAATCATTCCTAGTCGGATATAAACTCAACCGATGAGAGTAAATGTTATTGAGACAATGTGGAAAACGTCAACCAGAGGATCGAAATTATTTATATTAGCAGTATGAGGTTTAGACCAATTCCATTGGCATTGAGTTCAATTTCATTAAGGTATCAAGCATTTTGAACAACTTGTATGGTTTAAAGTCAGGTGACAGGTTGAAAATGATTAGATATTAGAGCAGAGAAAGGGACGGATTGATTGCATTCATTTTGGCATTGCTCAATTACATTATATAACATATTTTTAAGCAAATTTCAAATTTATAACTCACATACTGAATGACACATTCGTCAAAAGGCTTTAAAAAAAAACGAAAAAGAAAGACAAATTCGGGTAAATACATCTCTTAGACGCCATATACTTAATATAGAATTTTCAAACTTCTGGTTGGCCTTATTCCATATAAAATAAAAATTACTATTAATACTCCCTGGGTTTCATTAAGGATTCCAGCGACAATTTCAGTTTGGAGAACAAGAAAATATCACGCCAAGCCTCGTGAATACGGAGCGATGGTATTCATTGCGCTTTTGGCTGGAAATTTGGTCAGAATCGTTTCGTTTTTAGAAAATTAAAATCATCTTCATTGGAACGAGTCGATCAATAACGCGTTTTATGTTCAAAATATCCACCAAAATCATTCGATCGGACTCGCGAGAGATGTCGTGCTCTTTTGCCATCTCGCTAACACTTACCTGATGATCTTGAAGCACCATATTCTTCACTTTTTTAATATACTTGAAGGGATCGAA
Organism: Bactrocera latifrons; assembly: GCF_001853355.1. Classification (NCBI taxonomy): domain Eukaryota; kingdom Metazoa; phylum Arthropoda; class Insecta; order Diptera; family Tephritidae; genus Bactrocera; species Bactrocera latifrons. The sequence goes on along the minus strand of NW_017535519.1, from coordinate 5,266 downwards.
GGTTGTCCAGAACTAGGCATGTCTTCAACGATCTCTCTTTGAAGGATTCGTACCACTCGTAGGCTTCTATTTTTTATAAAACTGAATCACCATAAGGCTTTTACAACATTCGCAGCGATTCCGCAAATAAAATTTGGTTACATTTAAAAATTTTAGACCAATGCCTTTTTCGATATTTTTATTCATTGTAAAAATCGCAACGCACTACTAAGGTGTACCTACTTAAGCAGCTGCTAAAAAGAAACTGGGTGACAGATCGCGCTCATCGAGGTGTGTTCAAAAAGTATCGCAAATTTTGTGTTTTTTCAAAAATTATTTATTTATTCATGAATATCTATTCTGTCCCCTTCAAAGTAATCCCCATGAGATATTATACACTTGTGCCAACGGTTTTTCCAATTTTCGAAGCACTTCAAAAAATTATTATTTTTATCTTCTTCAGCTCCTCCTTCGATGCCGTCGTTATCTCGTCAAGAGAAGCGTAACGTCGTCCTTTCATGGGCCTCTTCAGTTTAGGGAACAAGAAAAAGTCACGGGAGGCCAGATCTGGGGAATACGATGGCTGCGGCATCATTAGTGTATTGTTATTGACCAAAAAGTCGCGCACAAGCAACGATGTGTGAGCAGGGGCGTTCTTTGATGCATTTTTTTGAATAGGTAAAAATCGAAGACGATCCAAAACACGTGCAAGCAAAGCAGCTGTCAACAATTAAATGAACATTTAAAATGGCCGAGCTTGTCGGCATAAGTGAGAGACATGAGTAACAACATAACGCCACAAAAAATTCGAAATTCGAATATACGTAATCCGCGAAAATTCAAAATTCGCGATACTTTTTGAACACACCGTCTTTTCGTATTTCAATAAATTATTTCACAGATTTACCGATTTTTACGGTATCGGTATCTGTTAGCTTAAACAGGGAACTGGGAGCTTAAACAGTTATACTCCGCTTTTGACAATTTCATTCATAAGGTGGCCTACTTTAAGCACACTATTCGAACAAAATTTTATCGCGATATATACATTGGTGCTTGTTTTGCATACTGGAAAGTGAAAGAACCAGATGGAATTTAAAATTATATTATTTGGAAAGTAGGTGTGGTTGTAGTCCGATTTGGCGATATCAGAATTCCAATATAATAATACATACCAAATTTGGTCGATATCGTCCTTAAGATATGGTTTTTCATTAAGCGGTTATATGTGTTTACGGGTTTCAAAAAATGGATATTTTTATTGTCTTATTAAATTTACAACACCTCTAGAATATCGCCGTAAATTTTCAAGTTAATCTGAGTTATAAGTGGGTATTCAAGAAGAGCGCTACAAAAGCGCTTTGAAAAGAAAAATATAAAATTCTTTATTCCTGTGAAAGCACATTCGATGCCATTATGTATGGAACTCAATTTTTTTTCCATGACCACCACGGACACGCTTGCAGAAGTCCAGACGCTGAATCCAATTTTCGACGGGTTTCAAGTACAAATCCACGCCTGGATTAAAATTTTTCCACCAGACGCTCAATTGTTGATCTGACAAGACGATTACGACGACCATAAATTGAACGTAGCGATCTTGAAGTTGAGGCCACTGACCCCGAATTTCGGTAATAAATTTTAATAGTTTCGACTCATAATTGAATCATACATCCTTCCATGATGAAGTGACAAACCTTACTTATGAGAAATGTCACAAGAGCGTGAAGTTAGTTTCGGATCGATAAATCGATCTTCATGAAATTTTACTCATGGTCTTTGCATACAATTCTTAAAGACTTGGACGAAGACGGGAAGAACAATAAAATATTTCATTTTTTATATGAGAAAAAATTGTTGAAAGAAGGCTGCTTTTTACCCAAGGAAACCCATGTAACCCCTTAAGTGTGTGCGGTGCCGCGCCTAACATCTTATTTTAAATGGTGAAAAATTTAAAGTCTCTGGCGTATTTGTGTAGTTATTGATTTATCGTACTTTTAGTAGTTTTTAAGTTTTTTGGAAAAATGTTATTGTTTTGATCACTATTAAAAGTTAAGTAATTCTCACTTTATATACAAATATATTCATATTATATAATATATCTTCCAATGCAGAAACTTCAAAGCACTGTCTGACGAAAATTCTCTACTGCAAGAGGAATTCTTGTCCCATAGGGACGATTGGTGAGCAGAACTTATTTTATAAAAGCGAATTCACAATTAATTTAGTATACGCTTTAGTTGCCCCTTAAGACATACCTTAAATACAGAGAATTTGAACAAAGCATTAGCTTCACTTGCAAATACCACACAGAGTTTGGCAATAGTAACGTCTTCGGAAAAGCCGACAATAGTTAGCACGCCACAAACATTACGTGATTGTGTTGAAGTGAAAATGATGCTTGGTTCACAGTATAAAGACGGTGTTCACGAACTACACGTGCCAGGTTTTGACGCTTTCAGCGCATATTGCTTAACTAGATGTTCACAAGAGGATCAAATTGACTGTTGCCCCTGGACTGTGATACTACGTAATGAGAACAGTGGCGTAGGTACAATATCTAACAGTTGTTTGGAGTATAAAAATGGGTTTGGTAGTGCGAGCCATGACTACTTTGTCGGTTTAGATCGTTTGCTTAAGATGACCAATCTCAAAAGGCAAACGTTGTTAGTTGCAAAAAGTTTCCAGTCAGACGAATATTTCATCTACGATGATTTTAGCATAAGAGATGAGCGGAATAATTACGACGTTGATATTTTAGGAAACAGCTGGGGGCATAAAATTGGCGCAAAATTTTTCTCAAACGCCATAAAATTAAAACATGCCACTAGAGGTCAGTGCTACTTTTGGCCGTTTAAAACTCTCGGTCATTTCAATTTATTTAACAGGTAAGATGAAAAAGCCCCGAAGATTTAAATTTTTATATTTTCGATATTTTTGGTTTTACAGGCGCTTTTCCACTTACTATTTTATGGCGATACGTCCCAAGATATGTCAGTGAACATTCATGGCAGAGTGGGTTGGAGGGTTGCATATGTATCCACAACTTAGTAGGTTGTACGAATCTGGCAGCTATGTGGACAGCACTAATATTCGAAGGATGATGTCTAAAGCATTAAGAATAAAATTATTTTTCAAAATACGAAATCTTTGAAATTGTTTTTTTGCAAAAATGTTTATGCAGTGTAATGCATGAAAATGAGGTGTTGAGAATTGCCATATTAAAGTGCGAATAGGACATAAATAGTCTTCAGCTTATCTTGCATTCAGAAGGGGTCTAATATTGATCTATGCACACTTAAAATTAAAAGTGGACTCAACATTAACTTGAAGGGACGTAGTACTAGCAAATAATTCACGACTTTTTGGTTTAGTACGTTAATATCAATCGTCTAAATGTTAAATAGTTCCGGCGAATGATGACCTCACGATAACATGAAAAACATTTGTTGATTAACAACAACATAATATGGGTCATGTGTTAGATCAATTTTCGTTTGGATACCTGAAGTTAATAGTCTACTCAAATCAGCTACGCCTGAATAAGGATGCCTGTAGAGTGGGCGCTCAAAGCCGAGCCAAGCCTAAATGTTAGAGTTGCGTAAATGTGAAAGTACGGTTCGTTCGCCTTGAAGCGTCCATTCTGCGGGCACCCTAAGACGATACTAATATTTGACGTGTTAAGGAGAAAGAGTAAAAAAGTATTCGCATCCTTATTTTAAATATTCCGATGTGTTTAATAGCGGTGGCGTTTATAGAAGAGACAAAGGGAGTCAATGTCTTCGCATAAGTGGAATCGTTCCTAAGGCATTCGCTTTTAGTAATCACAAATACGTTCCAATACTTTTCAAACCAATTTTTATGTCTGGACTCAAAATTAAAATCTTTGTTCCTTCAATTGCACTTACTAGGGTCTCACAAATTCCCTGAACTACAAATGTTCTCATAGTTTCGACATCGTCAGTTAATAGCTGATATCTACTACAAAAAATATTTTAGACAAAGATTTGATTAAGAAAGTAGGGCACCAAGTTTTCGCCGTTTTTTTAATGCATTACTCGAAGTATTGCCCATTGCTGGACCCAACTTTTTTCGATCCTTCTCACAAAGCCCGAATACGTTTACTGTAAACTGTTCATCTTCTGATGCTATCCAAGAATCGAGCTATTTTTCGATGTCGTCTTGTGAATGGAACTGCTCTTAGCCAGACCCTTTGCCATCGAATGGAAGAAATAATAATCGGGCGGTGCAATATCTGTGTGGGTTAGGACTTTCCATTTAAGCGTTTTGGGATAGATTTTAATGGGTTTGGCAACGTGAGGCCGAGTATTGTCATGCAGCAATATCACATATTCCTGCCTCTTCTGGTATCAAGTTTATTATTGCAGAACCATTCTCAGCGCATGTAGATACTTTGAAATGGCTCCTAGTGCAAAAGCAAGCTCTTCTTACATTTTATACGGATCCGCATCGAGCAACGTCTTCAACTCATCGTCTTCGAAGGCCTTCCTTCACGCGAACTTCAAGACCGAAATCGCCGTCTTTGAAGCGACGAAAATCAATCATAGCACGGTTTTTCACTTGTGGCAGCGTCTCCAAAAACTTTTAAGATTTTCCGACGTGCTTCAGCCGGAAATGTCTTTAACTGAAAGAAAAATTTTCACACTCCCCACAATTGACGACTATTTGGCAAAAAAAAAATTAAACATATTCGCACAAGCAAAAGTATACACATAAACAAATTCAGTAATGAGGAAAGGCAGTTTCTTGTTCAAATCTGTAGGATAAGTTTATCAGGTCTTGAATATATCAAAATCGAACAGGACTAACTGCTGAACTCATCTATTGGCTAACATCCAACTAGACGTTAATCTAAAGACAGATACCAGATAAATCTAGAACCAGTTACATAGTCCCTACTGTCGTGGAAACAAATCGAAAGAAAATGCAACTGGAAAACCCTATATTTATATAAAGTAGTAGGATATACGAGTATGTACATGTACAGTGCCACATATACGTATAAACGCACTCTTAGTTTTAATTTTGCTAACTTCTCTCTTTCTTTGCATTGCACTAATTACAACAAATTCTCTCTCATATTGTTTGTTAAACTAATGGTGAAATTTCTCAAGAGTTTTTGAGATAGAAAATAATAGTCGGGACACGTGAAATCACTGAAATTAAAATTCAACCAATTGCCTGCACTTTGGCTCACGATACTATGACGAAAATTAGCGAACGAACGAAAACGCGTGCGAATTCGATTGCGGTCTAATAACAATTG
>NW_017535518.1:4531054-4665328 GCF_001853355.1 Bactrocera latifrons | reverse complement strand
CAATACTTTCAGAGCTGGAGAGTTTTCGTTCATTAGGACGACATAACCTAGACGATGTCTTTTAATCAGATGTTTCTATCGCCCATGCCTCTGAACCATATAGCAGGACGTGAATAATGAACTTTGGTTTTTATACGTCGAGAGAGACCTTTACTTCTCAATTGAATACTCATTCCGCATTAGCACCTGTTGGCAAGAGTTATCCTTCGGAGTCATGACTGTCAATAGTGACGTGAGTGCCAGCGTTCGACAGCATCTGTACACTCTTATAGAATATGGTGTCCTCTTTTTATTTGGCATAGTTGGTAAAATTTATAATGTTTTGTTCGATAATTTCCGGCCATTTTAAACGTAATTTCATTTTGTCACTCTCATAGAAACCCTCGACACCTTTGGCAAAAACTGGAAGAGTCGATTTCCACAAGCTCCTCTTTGGTACAAGATTCATCCCGACACCCCTATACATCCCTAGTCCAGACATGTCGCTATGCGTTCGGTCTTTTATGTGCCTAACTATAATCATGTCGTCATAGAGCTCATACAGTTGGTGGTTTCATCTTCTTAGATATTCAACGCTCACGCGGATGGCTCTAAAGCTCTACTGAAGAACTGATCTTTCGAATGCTCCAAGTGCTTTCTCATCTCTATTCGTCATCGTCTTCGCTTCTGCGTCGTATATTAGGAGGGGAATAATGAGGCTTATACCGAGACTTCCCATAATTTATGCTCTTATAGAGAGGGATCTGTTTCACAGTTGCCCACGGATCCCAAAGTAGCACGTGTTGATAATAAGTACTCTGCGTTTGATCTCCAGACTTAGATTATTGCTGGAATTTATGTTGGTTCTGAGATATACAAAGATTTTTACTTTTTCAAATGTATAGTTGCCACAACAGTGACTTAATACCCAAGACGCGAGTAATCTTTTTTCTAACCTCCAGGCACTTTGTTTTGTCCTTGTTCACCGCAAGACCAGCCACTTTCGCTAATTTTTCCAGGCTGGAAAAGGCTACGCTGATAGCTCTGTCGTTTAGGTCTACGAAAACAATATTATTTGCGTACCTTGGTCCCATTGCACATACTTTTAGCGTAGACAATGTCACTGCGGTTCAGATTAGTGATACATGTCACATTTTCCAGCATAATATTGAGAAAAGAAATGTATAAGAGGGATTCATCCTGTCTAAAACTTCGTCTGGTATCAAAAAGTTCGGATAAGTCCTTCTCGGTTTTTATGGAGCTGATGGTTGTGCTCAACGTCATTCTGGGTTTCGCACGAATTCCAAATTTAGACATGGCGTCAAAAAGACATCTCCTATCAAAGCAGCCGAAAGTCTTGAAAATCGAAAAAAGGTGATGGGTGTCGAACTGTTTGTCCAGGATCTTCTCCGATATTTGATACGTTGTGAATTTGGCACGCTAAAGCCATAAAGCGCAAGCTTTGATCGGAGGGGTGCAACTTATAGAAAACTATTGTCAATCCCCATATATGCTGATTCCCACATAGCAAAACCTTCCTAACCGGCAATCTTAGCTTTGTTCATTGAAAATGTCTTTATGAATACATTTAAGTTATATTATCGACGTCATCTAACGGCATGACCAAGGAACAAGCAAGGACGAGGTTGAATCGGTGGAAAATATGTGTATTGGTTTAGAGGGTGACACATGCGTTTCATAAGCCGAGGTCACAAGTAGAGCCTATTACTTGTACGAATGATCAGAGCTCTTTTGTGATGGTGTTAATTGGGTCTTTAGCTGTTTGGCTACTATGACAGTTATATTGATTTATAACCTTTGAATGAATAATTTATGCCTAATGTTTTAAGAACACCATGCCGATGTGGAACTAAATCTGATCTGCAGTTTTGAAATACATGTGAAATGTACGGACTTTACTAGTGAGCTATATGGATAATAACCGGAGGCTAGTCTTATTGGCAATTAGTTTGAGACATCGAAGTCAAGATGACGATAATTGTATGGTAGATAAATCTTCGTCGTATAGGTTATAACTTGGTAAGGTCTGGTCGCAGAGAAAAACGTTCTTATCGTCGACGATGACAAGCCTAAATGTGGTGGTACCATCATTTTCTGGCGCCTACATTGAGAACACAAGTTGAGCACGATGATATAAAAAATTAGTCCCTACTCTCGCCACATACAGTCTTCAAACGTCTAAAAATCTAAAAAAAAAAAAAAAACTTGTTCTTTTGCTCTACCTCTTATCCTCTAACCAGCTAGGCTTTATCTAATTCTAGCATTTAATTATTTTACTCTAAAACGAGGAAGTAAAAAGTCAGTCATGCTTTCTGGCGCTAACATAACAACAACAATAATGATTATTTTAGGAAGATGGTGGCGATTAAAGTAATAAGAAGGCGCCACATGCAGAAAAACTTGAACTTGGCACTCGTGATGGCAAAAACTAACGCTGTTTTAGGTGTTGTGCTAGAAATTATCATAAAATCTACGCGAAACGCTGATTACCAGCGCTAGTTAGACGTGAATGCTTATGAAAAACAAATAACAGTAAAAAAAAAACAATTGAGGTTAGGAGCTGTGAATGAGGAGGCAGATGCTAAAGTGCATTTAAGTATGTCTGTATGTGCTTATACAGATAGCATGTAGTTTAGCCTTAGCCTTAGCTTCAGCGCTGCATGTGTCTGTTCTATGGATGATGGCTATTTAGTGGTGGAAGTGGTGGCGGTAATGGCGTTGCCAATGACGCTTGCAATTTCGATAATTTTATTATTTACTTTAATATGATTTTTAGTGTTATGTCAATGCGGCTCCAGTATTTTTACTTATATATGTAGATATGTATGGATGCATTAAGAAATGTGTTAAAAAGCTGCTCTTCCGATAAATAGCTGGTGTTACTCATATGCCATGGTTAGGTTAGGTTAGATGGCTGATCAAAGATCACACGTGGATTACAATATGTAGTCCTATGTGAGGCCATCGGAAAGAAGAAGTCCTGTTTTCAAACTTATAAATTAGCAAAACGCTTAGCAGCCAGTACGAATTTACACAGACGTTTAATTTGCATTACCGCCAGCTCGGTCGGATGTCTGAAGGTATGCGTTTCCAAGTGTTTAAGTCTGGACCTCCAAGACAGGAAGCAAGTATTAAGTTATTTCCGCCTGATATTCTTCCATACAGCTGGTAGGATTTCCCAGCTTTACTGCATGGACGCCAATAAAGCTGCCTGGAAGCCTAACACTCGACGTTCTTATTCAACTGAGATTCTTATTCATACAACGTCCGGTGTGTTTAACGTGGGTACCTGTTGAGGATAGCCTTACCCCACGGCGCTCGAAAGCAAAGCGAATAAAATCACTGACCATCCTCACGTCAGACCTCTGAGACGCCGCACTAACGTCCTGGATGTTCAGCCCGAGTAGCTCTTCCATGAACTCATACAGATTGGAAATCTTAAATCAAAATTTTAATTCTTCAAAAAAGATACCTGAAATTCATGAGTTAATTCCACAAAGCAAACGAGCGCCGCACAATTATCACAAAGTTGATCAGCGACAGATAACTCGAAAATCTCGCACATTAATGAAGCTACAACAACAGGTCACGCCATAATCATTTCTTTTCACACCAAAAACATGTTTTATACACAAAAATCAAATGTTAGTTTACACGCTCCAACAAGTTAAGCGCACACCGGCGCATCCMCATCCCCAAGCAGGAACTTACAAGCGGACTAACGAGCTGCCGCGCAGCCGCACTTAATAAATTAATTACAAATGACAATAAATTTAATTGAGCAAATGTTGTTCGGTATAAATCTTAGGCGTGTTGTACACGTGAGTCATAAAACACACTTAAATACATACACAGTTTTGCTGAGGGTATTTTTTTGAGGAAATATTTTGGGGGGAATRTGAAATTAGAGGACTGTGATTAGCAGTTATACTCTAAACAGTACATAAATGTGGCTTACATATCTAYACCTGCTTTTGAATGATTTCCTCGAAGTACCATTTCTATTGCTGCACTTTTTCCTTTTCACCGTCATTCTTATATTTTACCTTACATGTAGGTATGTATGTAAATAAGTTCTTCAGCAATTAATTTAGTAGATTTGGCTAGATGTCCACTAAACTGACCGTAATCAGTAATTTTCGTTATTTAAGTGTCAAAATGACAATATCGCTACACGACGCCTTGACAAAGGTCAGTCACAGCACAATCACAGCCAATCGGCACACCCTGCACTTTTACCAGCAAGCAGCAGCTTAGATCAATGACCGACATGCCTTAGACACTTGTTTTGATCTGATAGTACCACACTGATTTCAGTTGTATTTGCTCTTAACACGCTTTGGAGATAAAAGGTGGTGTCCCCTGCCTACTTTTATGAACTTCCTGCAAGTATCATTCTTACTTAAGTCAATTCGGATGCCATGTGATGCCAKTTGGCTGGGACCTGCCATTAAACYAACAACCRTCTTGCATTTTTTCGAGTAAAAAGCCTTCGTGTTTTCCTTCGGTACTCTTGCATRTGATCTAGGCGATTCTGTATGTCCTTAAGCGTTTCTCATTTGCCTTGATCATTCTGCCAGCCCTTTCGGAAATTTCATCGTACATTGTTACCACTGATTTCTGTATTGCCCGTTTTTGTGCGGCAGCCAGACAGTTGGCACTTTTGGCAATTTACTCCGCTATTTCGTTTTCTTTTGTGCTCTGGAACTTACTATATATGCAGGCGCTTTCCAGCAACCACCACATCTACTACCTTCGTGCTTCTAAGCACATTCTTTGACGTAATGTGGTTCGACATTATTGCCTTAATTGCCGACTGGCTATCGACGTATATACATGTGTATGTATTGATCTTCATTATGTTGTTTGCTGCGTTCCTGGAATATACTGCAGTTTTCAGGAAGTTTGAAGAGTTGTCTGAGGTACAGCTCTAAGCAATAGATTCCAGCTTCCACCCTATCTGTCCGTAGTGCTAAATGTATGCGCAAGTCCATATTGGACCAGCGAATTCTATATACGATTAGCAGCTCAGTGCAGTGATCTTTAATATTTAAAAATTTATGTTTAAGATCGAAAAATGCAGTTAGATAGAAATAAAGACAGCTAGAACCCTATTTCTAAGCTTGTAAAAATTTTCACCAGAACACAAAATATTTCACAGCAAACGGATACTCAACAGTCAGTATCAAGAGTTCAAGAAATATTATGCTACAACAAAAAATATAACAACAATAAGAGGCATGAATGTATGCGCCACATTTTTGGCCTAAATATACCCATAAGACCATTGTGTTCGTGCCACTTAGAATTGAGTAGAGCAACGACGTTGTGGGTCCACGCACATAACCCGATCACAGAAATAAGAAGTGAGAATAAATGTCAATAAGGCGGAGGTAAGCAGCTGGACATGGGAAACATAACAACAATAAGCAACTTTGATGGCTGTTCCTTACGTTGTTGTTGTATGCTGGCTTGGATGCTATTGTTGTTGTGCTTGGTGGGTACTTTGTCGAAGATTTGTCACCTGGCTGACAATACATGCTGCCAACAGCGCCACAACACACAGCGAAATAAGCTGTGCAGCATTGCGAGCCAAGATTATAGACGGACAGACGGACGTACACACGCTCAAGCAGTTATGCATTTACCCATTTATGTGTGTTGTGGTACATAGTAGCATTTATGTTTGTATAGCTGTGTATTCACATGTGCGTTGAAGAATGCTTGCTGGTGGCGTCGTGGTTCGCGCTGTGGTCAACACGCATGCTCAACTGCTGCTGCTAGGCAGTTTAAGATAAAGTCGAAATTAATTCTTTTCACTTAAGTACACGATAGGCGATCATTAAATTGTTGACTCGCYATTCGGAGTTTGGCTGTTGCTGCATGTTGTGCTGCATGCAGCGGGGCGTACGGGATGGGCGACTTAGTCGTGGAGMCAAGTTCGATTACGGCGTTGTTGCTGATTCGGCTGACTTTTGACTGCGTTTCTGCGCTGACTACACCGTGTTTAGATCAATGCGTACGGACAATTATTTCACTTGTTCATTTTGTAAGGAATTATTTTTTATTCTTATCATTCAGTGAACAGGGTATATTAAGTTTGCCACTAAGTTTGCAATACCCAGTAGAAAACGTTGGAACTTCTCTAAAATACCACTCAAATTCAAACAAAATTTGWGTTTCGGTTATAAAATGGTTACATTTTAGTTATATATTGGTTATATTTTGRATATATGCTGGYTATATTTTGGTTATTTGTTGGTGATATGTTGGTTATATGTATCCGTATATTGGTTATATTTAATATCTGAAGCCGAAAATTTGATGCCATTTTTGAGATATCGATCTGAAATTTCACACACGTTCCTTTTTTACCCAAGCTGCTACTCTGTTGTCGTAACTGACAGCATCGGACCACTGTAGCCTATAGCTGTCATACAAACTGATCAACCGAAATCAGGTTCTTGTATAGAATATAGTTCTATAATATCCGAAGAAATTGTTCAGATCGGCAAATCACAGTATAAAGCTGCCATACAAACTACCCGAAAAGTTAACTAAGTTAAAGATCTTTTTATACTCTTTTATGCTACAAGAAAGTCACCTGTGAAGGGTATTACAGCTGCGATGCAGCCGAATTTTTTCTCTTGTTTTTGTTGTATTGCACACCCAAGTATTTGGCATAAATGAAATAAAGGCAGCGTAAGGCGAAGAGTAATCGCAGAGTGTGTGCTTGTATGTATGGTATTGGACAGGACGGCAGACATATGATTTAATCGTTAATCTGTGGAATTTTAATCTTCGGAGCTTGGTGCATTGACATGCGCATTAGCGGCGAAGCAACTTCCCTTCTTAACTCCTTCTCCACTTGAAATATTCTATTTACTTATTTATTTTTAGTTTGTCGCGAAGGTGTCGAAATTGTTGCTGCTGTTATCGCCCAAAGCATTGACAGTCGATAAGCTGACTCTCAAGCGTTTAGCCAGCAAAGCACAACGAACAGACAGACGCACACACCTACAAACACATGCACATCTCACAAATCTTAGATTTCAAAATACCTTTGGTTGCGCGTTTTTTCCTATTTTTCTCGTTTTCTCGCTACATTTTTCCTCTTATTTGCTATGATTTCTCCTTGTTTAGTCGTAAAGCTACAATCGTCGTAATAAGCGCGCATGTCCATAACTAAAACCATGAAACCGCAAGATCAGCAAGCGTATCAAAAGCGAATAAAATGCAACGCAACACATTTTAAATACTCGTCGACGACAAAAGGTGAGTTAAATAGAAAACAATGTGACACTTCTATCAAACATATTACGTATCTTTTGTGCAGCAGCATCTATGGGTGTAGCTAGATATATGCATGTGCACTGAATGTCTAGTGTCTAGCGAAGCACCTTTTCTGGGTTTTAAATACTGACGTGTGCATTATGCGCGTGCAACTGGCAGGCGCATCGTCTTGCTTCAAGTGGCACAGCATTAGAGAATGCAAAATTAAAAATTTCAAAAGAAAGCATAAAATGTAAAGCAAAGTCGGATACATATCTTAAAAATATTATTCTCACTTATCCTCGCCTATTCTGTCTAAAAATTAGTCAAAGAAAAGAAAAAACTTTAACTTTAATATACTTCACAGGTGTATTCTTTTAGCATAAAATGATATAAAAATATATTTTTGGAGGAAGAGAATAATGAGTAGCTTGTAGAATTTGGTTTTTGTTCGTCGAGAGAGAACTTTACTTCTCAATTGTCTATTCAGTCCGAAGTAGCACCTGTTGGCAAGAGTTATTCTGTGTTGGTTTTCGAAGCTGACATTGTTGTTGCTGTTAATACAGGTTCCAGGATAGACGAAATTGAACGACGAAATTGAACAGTGCTGAAAAAAGAATGTGAGCAAAAGTTCAAGACGATTTATCTAAATTGAGGGACTAGCTACCATAAAATAATCAGATGTACGACAGATGGAGAGACGGATTCGGCTAAATCGACTYAGCKCATCACGCTRATCAWTTATATACATKTTAAAGGTCTCTGACGTTTYCTTTTGGGTGTTACAAACATCGTGGTGAACTTTATTTCTCAGGGTTCAGGGTACGAGTAGGGTTAAAACGGGTCTAGGTATTTTATTGGTTGGTTGGTTAAAAAAAGATTTCAGACTGCAGGTGACCACACTTAGGCCGTCATTAGGCCCATTGGGCTTCCATATGATAACCAATTCGAACTTATCAAACATTGAAAGATATCCGTCTCAACCGATTTAAAGCTAGGCATTCGCAAAGTTAATATTCCAACGTCTTATCATCCTTCACTTATGTTCTGCATTCCACCGATACCATTTTATCAATTTTGTAAATATAACACCTTAGAGATAAGTACCCTGTGATGACCTTTATCATGTTACTTGGTTTCCTTCTGACTTACTTGTGTTGTTAGTGTTCCAGGACTTGAGATAATCCTCTAGAGTCCATTGTTATCCATATTGCCCCTCAGCGGACTACATTATTTGCCTCTTCGTTTCTTTCCATTGCTATATGACTGAATAACCAGATGTTTTTAATCAAATTTACCACCGAGAGTCTATTAGTGTCGCTTTTCATAATCCAACGCTGTGAGAATTAGAGACGGAGACAAAATAAGCAATTTTGGTAGATCTAGTTAGGATCCGCTAGGCGTATTTCATTGAACAAAGTGGCCAAGCACGAAAACATAGAAGGTGAGGCCAACTACTGCTGAACTTGGTGCTGCCAGAATACAAAATTCCTTTCTTCATTTCCTTACTGATCACTAGTTATACAAAGTCAGTACAGTTCGTTTTACCGTCTTTAACGATACAAAAAGGTTATCTTTTGAAATGCCTCTACAGATGCACCATTTTTTCCAACTTCCAATTTCAGGGTGAAAATTGTTCCAAGATATATGGCTGCAACTTCGATCTTATGACTGTTGACAAAGATATGATAAGGGTGTTAGAAATGAGGACCTTTCTTGAATATACGAAGCAAGAACTGACTTTAATTGAAGACCTGAATGGAAGAGAAATAAACCAGACAAAACTGTTGTTTTGTTTTTTGTTTTTTTTTTTTTTTTGATGAAATGGCTTGCTTTTGTTCGGTACTGTTTCTATATGTAATGATCCGCCACTGGAAAACTTCCTTTCTATAATGTCCTTGCATTTCTTTATGCGGCTTCATATTGAGGCTGAGCTAATGCCATTATTAAATGAACTTGCCGGCATTGAAGTATAGAATAAGAAATTCCTAGAAAATTTAGGGTGTTTATATCTCAATACATGTTATTATATTATATTATTTTGGATGTCTAAAAAGTCTTGCGGTATTTTTATTGAATTTTCAATTGTTCATAAAATTTTTTTTGATTACTCATGCCCAGTTCTTGACCGATGCTACGGCTGTTACTATGCCGGTCTCTTTCGACCAATTCAGCGATTTTATCGCAATTTTCGACGACAAGCCTTACGGAGCGTGGCGTATCTTCGACCACCTCTACACCAGAACGAAAACGTTGAAACCATCGTCGTGCGGTGGAAATGGAAACTGTATCGGGTCCATAAACTGCACAAATTTTATTGACGGCTTGAGATGCATTTTTACCTTTATCGTAGTAGTACTGTAAAATATGCCGTATTTTCTCTTTATTTTGCTCCATGTTTGCGTCGCTACAACTCACGAACTATTTAAAAGAAACGACAATCAATCAAACACGTGTTAGCGCGTGAAATGAGCTTTCCAAAAAGGTATAAGCTGACCCGATGCGACGAATAAAACTAGAACTACGCGTTCTCAGCCCCAACTAGCGAAAATACCGCAAGACTTTTTTGACAAGCATATTAGATAAATTTGTGTATCTGGACCTCTAAAAATATACTTTAACGGTTAAGAGGAAGACAAAAGCTTGTTGGATCATCAAATTAATTTTTTGCCGAATTGTTGTTAGTTTTCAAAAATGTACTTATAAGTTTATTCGTATGCCTTGAAGAGCTATGATTTTTCCTGATATCTGTCACAACAATTGTCATTGACAAAACAGAACAAGGCGAGGGGCTGTCAAACAACTTAAGTGACATTTATAACTGTTCAAATTGGCATAAATATGTCAAAATGGACGTGATGCCTATGTAAGCGCGACAGCTTCGTCACTGCAAACTTCCTTTTTTCAAAAGCGCCCTGAAGACTCCACAATAACAGCAGCACAGAGCTTATCACGGCCCCTTAAACGTTTGCAGCTTCTGACAAGTGACAATTTGTTTTATAATTTTATTGTTTTTCTTGTTGTTGTTATTGTCGTCGTTGCCTTTATTGCTTTGTTGGTGGCGCTGATTAGTTACAACATTCCGAATTGTTGAAGGCAAAACGCAAGCAACAAGAATAAAGGTTGTAGAACATAAAAGACCGTAAGTACTCGCATGGTCTTCGCTCGAATGTGGAGTGTGCTGGGTCCGCCGTGTTAATGGGTGCATTGTAGGGGGATACAAGAGTGGTAAATAAAGGGAACACCCATTTAACAAGTCAACGATGCCATGCAAAACCATAAATAAAACTTTTTAAAGCCTCACACAAACAATAACAATAACAACGGCGGCCAACAATGCGTTCAGGCTGTAGCATGACGGTGGCAGAGGTAACGACACGAACATGCACACGAACTGCCTATAATACATGGTGTCGAACACGATCCTTATCTGTCGCCGGTTTCCAGCGGCCTGTGCTGGGCCAAGACATGCAACACACCGAGAACCGGCAACTGACAGGCGACAGAGAGGTGGCAAGTGTAGTGGGAGCATTGGTGGGAAAGGCTGCTTTAAAGCTGCAACGAGTTTGAGGACGCTTGGCTCCATCACGTTTCCAACACAGCTGTCAATTGCCGACACGAAGTTAGGCTTGGACTTGCCAAGAGCCTAGTGGTGGCGATGAGAGTGGTGACTTAAATTGCTGTCCAATTCGCATTCATTGCGTGAAACTGTCGCGCTAATCAAACACGCCATTAAAATGCTCTGCACATTCCAACCGCGGTTGCTCTGGCTCTGCAGTCAYTGCATTGTTGTTGCCGTTTAATGCGCGCATGCTTAGTTGTTGGGACTGCGCACTGGTGTCAATATTTTGCTGTCAATAAGATATCATTTTGGAGGGGATAACGATTATAGGATAAAGAGGGAAATTTCGAAAGTTTAGTCTCTTAAATAGTTTAAAATCCTTAAAAAGATGTGAGAAGTCCTGTAGAAGTCAAGATAATCGTATATACTAAATAAGATAAGTGAATACAAGTAGTGGCTTAAGAGGAAAGACAGGAATCGGAAAGTTGTTTAATTAAATTCCAGTAGGTGTGAAATTAATCATAAAACGKCCACAGTATGGATTTAGCTYYKRWYMAAKTTKRMCCSGRMCYGGCAAAAAAAATACTAAGACTTCAATAATTCAATTCTCCAAACATTTGTGATAAGCTTCGGCTGTAATGTCATTTAACGAATTTTCTTTTTTTTCTCTCCGTTCATTTTTCGACGATTTTTCAATAGATTCTTGGACAGTTTAGAGTCATATTAATAAATTCATGTCTCTTCAATGGTAATGATGTCTTTGATAAATGAAGGGTGCTCAGCCAAGTTGACAGGCATCTCTTTTGCGACCTCTACGCGACGCATTTTTTGCAAAAGATTCAGAAGTTTAAGTACTAGTCTAGCATTGACATACTTTATATCCCAAATATTAACCAAAACGTGGTGAGTTGATCCATAAAAGGTGTTGAGATCCTCTGTATCTTTCTGATGTTAAAACGTGCTTGAAACCCACTAATTTTTTAACTTTTTCGATCTTATCGTCTTTACATAGATTATCCAAAATACGTTTGCAATGTTTTCAACGATTCTTTATCCGTGATTCCTTTGGAAACATAAAATTTCAAGCTAAAAATCGACGAAAACAAATAAAACTTAAGAAGGCTGCACCAGTTCATGTTTTTTTTGTGTTCTCGATGCGGTTTGCGCGCGCAGTTCATATGGACCAGTCCGCATCAAATTTGATCAGATGGATATACTAATGGAATTTAAGTGTAYTTGCCTKCYCAATGCACAAAAAGGGAGACCSAAAAATCTGCGCMAACTACTGTGGRWWARSCYTCYYMATAGCGCATATAAGGTTCAATCTGTTTTRTGAAAGATTAAAGCTCACCGTCAACAAACTGATTAGACCTTATTAGTTTGGCTTTAGGTCTGAAAACTCAACAACTGACCAGATGCTCACCAAGCGCCAAATCTTGGAAAATACTCGTGAAAAGCGGAATGGCACACACCATCTCTTCGTAAAATTCAAAGCTGCTTTTGAAAGCACGAAAGTGAGCTGCCTTTATGATTCTATATCTGGCTTTGGCCGCCAAAACTAATACAACTGTGTAAACTGACATTGATCAACACTAAAAGTTCCGTCAGGATCGAGAAGAATCTCCCCTATCCGTTCGATATCAGACGAGGTTTCAGACAAGGCGACTCCCTATCGTGCGACTTTTTCAATCTATTGCTGCCGAAAAGAATTCGAGCTGCAAACTGAATCGCGAGTGTACAGTATAGGCCACAATATCCGTTTCGTTAGTTCTGATTTCTCAAGACTGTATAAGGAAGAGAAGCAAATGGGCTCGATAGTAAACGGGGATAAGATGAAATATCTCCTGTCACCAAACAAACAGTCGTCGCACTCGCGACTTGGCTCCCACGTCACTGTTGTCAGTCATAACTTTGAAGTCGTTGATAATTTCGTCTATATTGGAATCAGTATTATTAAAACCAACAATAATGTCAGCCTCCTATGTCTGAAATCCAACGCAGGATAACTCTTGCCAACGGGTGCTACTTCGGATTGAGGACGACGAACAAAGGTCAGCCTCTATAAGTTACTTCTTATTTCTGTCCTGCTATATAGTGCAGAGGCATGGTCGACGAGAACTTTTCGGTCAATAAAGAAGGTATTTTATTTGTTTCCTTTGTGGAAAATTATTTCTATATTTGGTAATGTTTTGAAGAAACTCATAAAAAATACAACACCTATTTTATTACGCAACCTTAATAAATCATATGATGTTTTATTATACTTCTCTTACTACTTTTGGATTCTATTATTAAAAGTTAAGATAAAACAGTTAATAAAAGACAATAGTCAATATCCAATGCACTCAAGTCGGAATATTGAACTCCCTCTCCACTTTTACACGCCCTAATTCCAGCTGCAGCTTATGGCATTCATTTAATCACATAATTTTCACTGTCAACCAATTATTTTTCGATAAATTACTCCGCTGCACCCTACGCTTTGTCACAGTCTGTCATAACCACGTTATAAAGTGATAAAAAATAATGAAGTGAGTCGCGCTAAAGGCACACATACACACATACGCTTTAATAAATAAATTTCAACTGACTATTTCCACATTTTAGGYTATAAAATTGGCGTCTACGAAACAGCCTTGCCAACAGCGATAGCAACACACATTGCCTTCCCCCATTAAGCGGTCAATAAAAAATACAAAATCTCAAAGAACACACAAAAAAGTTAAAATGCATACTAAGAAAAATTTTAACTGTCAACTGCCCACCTGCTGGGCTGAGCTAACCGCACATATGCGTGGTCTCCCCCGCACCTAGCGCCTCCTCATGCACTGGGCGGTGAGACGTGTGAAGATGCTCGTCTGTCTGCCGGCAGTCAGCCTCCACGTTGGACACACTCTCATTTACAACCGAATGTTTGTATGTTTATTGCTTTGAAAAGTTGTCATTGTCTTTTGTTGTGTCGTCTTGTTGGGTCAGCTGGTCTCGTGCTGCTTGTTTATGTTTGTTTTGGTAATTCTCATGTGTGATTTATGCCAGTCGTAGCGCCATTTTATTTTAATTTCCTCATTTTTCTTTTCTTTTACTTTTAGTTTAATTTTACCACACAATATAAACCTTTCCCTCTCTCGCGGGTGCTTATAACGACAATAAAATTAAAAATATGCGCTGTTAGATTAATTGAGTTTTATTCGATCTTATTCAAGTCAATCAATTTGGGCTGGTAACACCGCGAGTCGCCGCGAGGCTTGAGCGATAGATTCGTGCGAAGCAATTGATGGAAGACTATTAATGTCACTTAGTAATCTGTCACCTACGCTTAAAATTCAATTTGCTCTGTAAAATTAGTGAACTCGATCAGAAAGCCTGCTTAATGCTGTGTCATTATTAAATGGGTCCAATAGGCGTCCCCAAGCTCCTAACTGAATACGAAGAATAGTATTTAAGAGCTTAGAATTTTCTCAATGTAATACTTAAGTATTCTATTAAGTAAAGGCATTTGGATTAGGCTAACTTAAGCTTTGAGTCCACTACCATTAGATAGTCCCTAATGTCGGAATATATATTGCTCAATGCATTGTAATTAATATTGATTAAAGCAACCCGATAGTCACTAGCAACGGAATATTTAATATGAGTAATTGGCCTATATTGTTTTACGAAAGTGGCTACCTTAAAGGCAGCAGAAGGTCTACTATTCCCAGTGTGCAATGATTATCCCCTCCGATTGTATTGGACAGAAAGCTTTAGCTTTCTGACTATGGGTTTAAGGCTAGTGAAGGGATATTAGTTTGAGTACCTCTCCACAACACTATTGCAGGTAACAGTAAGGCTGCTGAACTTGCTATGACAGGTAGATTGGGAACGAGTTTTAGCTCCGTTGACTTCTTGTTTTACTACCGGATGGTTGGACGTTAGACCACCACGGCAAACGTTGATTAACTGTTATCAGCTGTGCGATTGTAAGAACTAGTTAGGTCGCATCAATGTTCACTTTTCAACACTCCCTTCTGGAATGTCCCGCCTTTGCACATAAACAGATTTGTCACAGGTTCAAGGCGTTTTGTTGATCAGCTATCAACCACAGGAGGTTTTGATCTGGCTTCCCGAAGGACTTTGAATTCAAGTCTTAGTGTGATCCTCAGCCGTCTTGAGGGATCAGCCATCTACTTTAACTAATCAGATCACTATGATACTCTTAGCAATTAAGTGTATCAACCTTTGAATCGAAAGCTTTTGTCCTCGCCGGTCGACGGCAGAACATAACTGGAATAAAAGACCTCTCCTCAAATACTTATACTAATTATATGGGAACTATGTTATTCTACCTGCTGAGAGACAGAAAAGGAGAATGAAGAAGGATGGTTAATTTTGTGGATTATACTACCAAGAGTTTTTGTTAAACAAATCTCAAAGGGCGTACGATTACTCTCCGAATTCATTCTGCTGAATCCGAATCATTTTGGAATCTACAGAGTGCTTGCATTTGAGGCTCCGTTAAAGAAAAGTACACTATCCCCCGGATCGTAGGAAAGAAAATGCTTCTATTAATGAAACTCTGCTGTGGATTCGTTAGGTTAGGTCGTAGGGTTGATCCCAAATAGATGAGTCTTACATGGATAGATGTTCGTCTTTTGTGTTATCCATAAACTCCTAAAATGTAGAACCCCAGATTCCCATCGTCCAACGAAGCGTTTTGTGCGAATTTAGTAAGGCGGTTAATATCATTCTCAGCAGCTTCACTAGTCAGTCGAAGTTGGGTTTACCGAGATATTTCAGGTTCAGTCTGACAAAAGCTGGGCACTACAGAAGGAAATGATAAGTTTATTATACCTCACCTTCCTGCATACAGCTTTCGCTTAGAGTGTCCTTCAGAATATTTCGCCGCAACGTATGTACTATTGGACATTGTCCAGTGAGAACACCTATAATTATGGCGAGATTCACGTTGGTAAGAGCCAGGGTTTGATGACTTTTTAAGGTCAGCGTTTTGTGCTTCCGTGCTACTTTGATAAGTTCGCCAAAAGTGTGTCTACCGAGATATTTTAATYTCAGTCTGGCAAAAGTTGGGGAATAGACAAAGAAGTGACAAGATGATTTCATYTGGCCTTCCTCCATACAATTCAGAGTATTTAGCTGCACTGCWTGTAAGCTTATTGGACAGTGTCCAGTCAGAACAACTATAATTATGGTGAGACTGACACTGCTAATTCCCAGTAGTTCGGATGACCTCTTACGGTTCACTTTGGACCAGAACGATCTCGCAGTCGAACAAGTTCTAGCCGCCTGCTGAGCTCACTAGAGGTCCAACACCAGAACGCAAGCAGACATCGGAGAACCGACTCAACTCTAAACTCCTCCCTAGCCAACTCATGGGCTTTACGGTTTCCAGCGATTCCGCAGTGACGGCTTTTGTGGAATATTCGAAGCAAATTAGAAACAAAGTCTCGTGGTATTTAATGATACTGGTATGTACACTATGTCAAAGAAATTTCCCACATTTTAGAAGTCAAAGAGCAATGAACTTCCTTAGAAAATAATATTTGCCATTTTGGAAATGTCTCGCCGTAATAAAGTTGAATAATATTTTGACCATATTTATGCATTCAATAAAATCATCGATTAATAATGTGACATTTTAGACGACAATAAATATGCACACACCTACAAACACATGTAAATACATACACACATATGTTTCGATGGTTGTACGAAACGCCAGGGTGGCAAAAACAATAGCAACAATAAGAGAAAAATATGTGTGAAGTTTATTGACATTCACCATTTTAGGCAACCAACTGACAAGCTAATGGTCATAGCAAAAATGCTCATGCATATTCAGTAACTGAAAGAATGAACCGGTATAGCCAATTTGGTATCGGATTTTCTTGAGAACAAGCACACGCACACATGTTTACAGCAGATACGATGGCACTGTCGCTGATATTACGAACCTAGTACAATAGAAGTATGTGACTGTGTATGTAAAACGGTAAATTCTTTGCAAGAACAATCTGAAATTAATATTCGTATGACTGAGACTAGCGGTGTGGTGGGGTGGTCAAGTGTCAAAACCCTCGGCGGCGGCGACGGCGGCGGCGGCGGTGACAATGTCGTCTACTACATGCATACTCACATATATTCGGCAAAGGTGTTTCGGTGGTCAAGGTGTACCCACACACATAGCTTTGTTTTTCCCCGTCGGCCACTCAGTGACTCTGAACTATGCGACAGTTTAGCCACATACTCATACAAATACACCAGCACTGTTGTCGAGTGGACAGAAAATCGATCATCGGCTGGCGCTTACAGCAGGCCATCTCATTTGACTTGCTTCTCGTGTGCGTGTATATTGATACCCAGCGATGTTTTATGCATGTGAATCAGGCATTATRTGACTGTTGCACTGCATATATTTATGTATGTGCTTTAGTACAAGCGTTCTCAAATGAAAACATGTTTCAAATTTGATATCTTAACAAATGTTTTTTTATAYGCCTAATTCGTTTTTGTTGTTTGCTACGCTTTTTGTATGTTTTGAGTAYTTTTTTGGTTTTTACTGTCGCCGAKATTTTATTTTCCATATTTTAWGCATATTACTKCTTTAGTTACCTGTGACGCGGTGGTATGGCCCGTTTTGTAATTGACACCCAAATTAGTGGTAAATTATTTTATTGTCTATCTAACTGTTTAACCGATTCGTTTCATATTTTCGTTRTGGCTGCGTGGTCGGGCGCTCTACATTATCTCACTTACATGTCTCTGTATGTAATTTTGTATGTAAGACGATCATTTATGTTATGTTAGATGTTATATAAGTATGCGTCTTTGATTTTTCATTTCTTGGAAACTCATTTGCATACCTCAATTGCCATTAAAATTCGATAGCTTCATCGACTTTAGGTGCGTTTTATTTATGTAAACTTCCTAATTTTATTAATCAGATAAGCGTTTAAGTCTTGTTTAYTGCATTTCCTGCCACTTCATAATTGAGTTATTTAAAACGGTATTTATATGCTCACGTTCGTACAAGTGATGGCGGCCGTTAAGTATTAAATGTATACATTTCAATTGATTTGRGAAAATTAGAAAAAAAATTGAATGGATTTCCGAAAAGCTGTGGAATATAATATAGATAATTTATTTAAGAAGGAAGTTAAGAAGTTAAAAAGAGTAGTATTTGTCTCAATGAATTTGAATGAATTTCTGTTAAAAAAAACTAATACTTTGATTTGTGATAAAAATTATTATTATTTAGCATCTGATCAAATTTGACGCGGATTGGTGACAAAACAATATTTTTTAGATTAGTACACATTTATTGTTCGTGTGTTCGATATTCGTAAGTTAATTAGTGTGCCTGCCAGCTTTTTACGACGAAAAGTTTGTGTTTCCAATGAAAACACGGCTACAGAATCAATGAAAATCTTGCGCAAGTGTTTTGGAGAGTATACTTCATCGYTAATACAATTATTTCAGTGGCACAAAATATTTCACGAAGGTCGTGAAGCGATCGACACTTACCTTCATGCTGCGAATGAAGATGACATCGAAAAGGTAAAAGAAACAGTGCTTGAAAATGGTCGTGTTTAATCTTAACATCTTTTATGAAAATGAAGTTTGTCAATATTAGACTCATACGAAGATAACTGAACCTTTTGACAAAAACGCTGTCGAGAAGAGTTCGCAAGAGAGATCCTTGATAATGTAGCTGAGGACCCTATCTTCATTAAATGCATCATTACTTGTGACTAGACTGCGTTTTATGAATATGACATCGAAACTGTCAAACAATGTAGAAAACAATGCAAAAAAAAAAAAAAAAATTAGTCGAAACTGAAAAATAATAAAAAATCGTCGAAGGCACCGAAGGTCATCCTAGTCGCGGCTTATAACAAAGGTATGAAATTCTGGATTAAGCGTCCGCATACTTGTATAGATTCAGGAACCTATTTTGAACTAAGAAATTAAAGTATGTTTGAAATTACGTCAAATCGTAGTTTTTGTCAATCCGGGTCAAATTTGATCGTATGTTATATAGTCATAACTGCGTTTAATCTAATTTCTTTAGAGTTCTGAAAGAATTCTAAAATTCTTCAAAGGAGTTCAAGCGCATTTTTTGGGTGAATATCAGAGGTTTGCTAGAAGGAAAATTCACAGAAGTTCGAATTTTGAAGATAAGGAATAAGGATGGCTTCTCTTTGTGCTTTGTTAGTATGAATCAATTCTGCATGCTCAATTCGTAGTTGTTTTGGCATAAATAAACCTGGCCTATTTGGTATGAGCTGAGTAATAATGTTTGGCTTACACATTAAGCGATTTTTATTTGTGATCTTTCGTTTGATTCATGGATTGAAAATCTGCTTCAAGGTTTCTACAAGCTCAAAACTCTTACCTCGCATATTCTAGGTTTGTMTATAAAGTAAACGCCACAAAATATCTTTTTTAATTCTCATTTATTGCAGTAAATCTATTGGAAAGTCAAAATGCATCGAAATAAAAAGTTTCTACACAAAAGTCTAACAATTGGGTCTAAACCTATCACATACTCGTTCATTTCATTCCAAGGGAACTCTGCCGATTGGCGTCCAAGGACGAATCAAGCCAATTTTTGATACGATCGGAACAAATGGAAGTCAGCAAGGTCTGGGCTATAAGTTGGATGAAGCAAAACTTCCCAGCCCAGCCCCGGCTTTACAAATAGTTTTTGTTTTTGCAACATGAGTGCCGCTTTGTCTGAATTTGGTATCCCCATAAAACTAATATGGCTGTTCTAAAAGCTCCGTCGGGATCGGGAAGGATCTTTCCGAGCCGTTCGATACCAAAGCATGATTTCCTTTCACGATTATATCTGTCTCTTATACACATCTAGATGTGTATAAGAGACAGTCCCAGCCCAGCCCCGGCTTTACAAATAGTTTTTGTTTTTGCAACATGAGTGCCGCTTTGTCTGAATTTGGTATCCCCATAAAACTAATATGGCTGTTCTAAAAGCTCCGTCGGGATCGGGAAGGATCTTTCCGAGCCGTTCGATACCAAAGCATGATTTCCTTTCACGATTATATTGATACATTGGCCTCAATATCTGTGTCATTAGATCTGCTTTCTCCAGACTGGATAAGGAAACGAAGCAAATGTGTTTGGAAGTGAACGGGGGCAAGATGAAATATCTCTTTCATCAAACAAACAGTCATCGCACTCGCGACTTGGCTCCCACGTCACTGTTGTGAGTCATAACATCGACGTCGTAAATAATTTCGTCTATCTTGGAACCAGTATTAACACCAACAACAATGTCAGACTCGAAATCTAACGCAGAATAACTCTTGACTTGATGATAGATGATACTTCGGAGTGAGGAAGAAATTGAGAAGTAAAGACCATTCTCACTCATTATTCTCGTCTTGCTAAATGTATGTTGCAGAGGCGTGGACGATGACAACATCTGATGAGTTGCCTTGCGAGTTCTGCGGAACCCATATTGGTGTGAACACGAATTCACTCTCCATTTTATCAAATTGTTATTCTATTTTTTCCTTTTCGAGCTCCTTTTAAATCTTCGATGGATAAATCGCTACTACCTCTATTCAATAGCTTTGAGAAGCATTCCCTCATACAATTCTAAGATGTCAATCCCCAAACCTTGTTAATCCGTCTCACAGGAATTGATATGTAAAACATTGCTTGAAGTGTGGCTTTGACTGGAAAGACTTGTCTCAAGTTTTGGAAATATGACAGTGGTAAATTAGAGTAAGAATTGCGTGTGCTCAAACATTGTAGCTATATGTAAAAAATAAACCCCTTATATATAAGTAACACATATACCTACATGTACATCCGATTGACTATAAAAGCGCTCGGCCATGTTGGTGGTCTAAAAGTAATTTTGTCTAATGACTTGGAAATCCGTCAGCAGCAAAAACATAATGGAACAAGTAAACGCGCTGTACAAGTACAAAAATAACTGTATATGTGTGAAACTTTGTTGGCCACCAGACAGCCAATTGACGATCACGTCGGCCATATGTTCTCGCGTGTGTATATCGGTCAAGTTGACTGGTAGACTGAAAGCRCACAAGTAAAAGGCGACTTTGTGGCAAAAGTAGGAAGGGCTTTCTGCACACCCAATACATACCATATGTGTAGTAAGTATGCGCGTAGACATGCTTTCGTTTAGACATCCGCTTACAAGCAGCAGGAAAGTAGAGAAGCTGTGTGCGGCTCCAAAGCCGTTATGCATGAACGCCAACCGTCGGCGATTGCGCTCGTGATTTAAGCAGCAGACGTCGATGCCATTGGCACCACTGCTCCCCCAACACACCTTCCATCCTATTGCTGTGCAGGAGACTGCAGCTGTKYCGTTCSTTTGCAGTATCAGCTGCYCTGTATATATTCTCAAAGGCGATCGGTGATCGTGTGTGCAGTAGACTGTCCGATCTGTGTGGTCGTCGGGCTTATGGCTTTCCTGTGCGGTTGGCTGTCTTACGAGACACGGTCAGTTGCAATGACTGAGCACGTGTGTAATCCTATTAACCGTCAGTCGATATGAGCGCGCAGACCTGACTCGTACGTAATGCTGTATGGATTTTGTTTTTGTTGTTGTGTGAGTAGAGTGGTTTTTCATTATGAAAAAAAAAAAATGATTTTGTCAAATTTTCAAAAAAATGCCGTTTCTCCGCATTAAAAATGTTTCTGAAAAATATTTAAAAAGATTTTTAAAAAAAATTTTATACTGGGTGGCGTGGTTTGAAAATCCGATTGTAAATTAAATTTTTAAGAACTGTGTTAACGTATATTAGGTTTACCGCGAAGTTTGTAAGACCCAGAAGGAAGTGCGTGCCACTTTGTGGCAAGCTGAGTGGACTTATCCTTATGCCGCAGTCCGTATGTATAAACTCGAACCAGTGCTTCAGTTTTTGAAATATCGCTGTGAAACCTTGGACATGTCTTTTTCTTCTAAAGTAGGTGCAAGTTTGCTGGAACCGACCATATCGGACCACTATAGCGTATAGCTGCCATACAAAGCCAAACGTTAAAAATCGAGTCCTTGTATGGAAAACTGTTATATTTTACAGGATTTCATCTCGATTTTCGGCACAGATTATTGCCCAAAGTAACTGTACAATCTTAGAATAAATTGTTCAGATTGAACCCCTATAACACATAGCYGCCATACAAACTGTTCGATTAGGATCAAGTCTTTGTATGGCAAACTTTTACACTTGACAAGAATTCTATTAAAATTTTGGCACATATTATTGTACAAGRCAACTCTGCAATTTTAACTAAATCAGCAATACAACATCCGARCGTTTTATCCAGATCGGATTTCCTATAACATACAGCTGTCATACAAACTRAACGATCAAWATCAAKTTCTRGAAAAGTAAAGATTTTTAAATTTAAGATTCTACAAAAAATCACGACAAAGTTAGCATTACCGTTATCTTACATATGTATATGTTCATTATTCTTTGGTCACTAGCATGACCAAGTCACTCTAATGTGTAGAAATGTTCGCGATAAACATGCGAGTAAATATATTTACAATGCATGTTTGCAGTACACATTTTATAATAAGAAAATTTGATCCTGTGCAAAGTGTATTTATTGGTTTGCTAATCTTGTATTTTGTATATTTTGTAATCTAATTTAATGCAATTAAAGTCAATTGCTTCAAAATCAACAACTCAACAGCGTGTTAGAAGCGTTGATGGCAGTGCAAGGCACCAGCGTGAAGTGTTTTTGCGCAAACGTATGCAAAGAAAATAACGCACATCCTTCAGCGTGCCAAACCGCTATTGGCCCACCTACAACATACATTCCTACACACATATATGTACATATTTTCACACCAGCGCACTCTGTATATCTGTATGTATSTCGTCAATTTCGCTCACATCCGTTTTGCACTCAAAAGGAGACAGGTTGCAGTGGCAATTGAGTGGATTTGCTTATGCGCCGACGCATTGTCCAGCCATTACCATGGTTCTTGCCAAGCCGTTGGGGGTTGTATGTCTGTGTTTTTGTTTTGGCTTCATTGCTTTGGCAGTGCGGCTGATTTCGGGGAGTTTCGTGTGCGTAGGTGGAGAACTTTGCTTATTTTCATGTTGACTCGTCAAACGAAAATGCAAAATGGCTACGCAAATATTTACCAAAGGCTACACGGGAAAAAATTGCAAGTAATATAACCTATAATGATTTACTACTGTACTATGAAATAATAGGCAGATGAAATAAATATGTAAAGAAAAAAGCGTTCAATCGTTTAGTAGAGTCTATTTTGCATGTTTTGAGAAAATGTGTTATATATTTTTATTTATATCACCAGTATGTGTACTTTAACTCTTGCTTCTAGTCTAACTCTCTGCCACATATCTCCACCCTTGAGATTGCTTCTTTGTAAAGCTTGAGCGTTCGTCAGCATACGTAAACATCTTTTGTAGGCCATAGTGTTATCCGGTATTTCACATGTGAGGGGGGTGGCCTGGGGTCTCCCAAACCACCTTTATACCGAAAAACTGCAGATATAACCGCTGATAGCCTTTTCCAATTAACACATTAGATAGTTCCGTTCGCCATGGTGCGGTCCCCGAGTTCAATAGAGCCTGAAAGTTTAGCTTTGGAGTTCTGTGCTCTTGCTTAACCCTATTTCCATTTCTGTCGTCCTTAAAAAGATTGGGTTTCCACCTGAGCGAGCACTCTCAGCACTCTCTTAGCCCACTCAAGTGTACTATCATGCTGTTCAGATTCCTGTTCAACATTCTTGCCATCGAAGCGATCTTAGATCTTCGTTGCTATCGCAATATTTTTTATCGGCGCCTTTGCCGAGGCATTTGGACTCCCCAATGTCCTAACARAGGTTCAATTGCTATAGCTGGCAATTGCGTCTCACGTCAAGGATAATCGCCTTTCATCGTCCCAACATTTCCTAACTGATGAGATCAAGGCGAGGATTCACKCTCGCTGTTTTTGCCAAATGAAGTGTAGTTTTTTCTGAAGTCGGGATAAACCGGCTTTTGCCCTTAAATCTAAACCACGCCACGTCCGGAAGTCGAGATAAACCAGTTTCCATCCTTAGACTTCAACCACGCCCCATCCCTTCCACGTTTTTACCCCCGTAAATTGTATTTCATTTTATTTATGTTATATTCTCTTCATTTTCCGATAAATTTCATCATTAATTTTTCCAAAAATCACCAGCCCTGATCTGTTAGAASAAAAGCTCTGCTAGACATCTAACAAAATTAACGGGAATAATAAACCATTCCCTTTCGGATAAAATAAAATAGTTGGCTAATTACTCCTCATGGGACCTGTTTTAGTTTTTCGCTTTCTCCAAACTAATTTGATTACGAAAATTTTCACAGTGTAACTTTTTTAACATTTTAATAGCATACCTCCTACCATGAACTGCTCTTCAAAACTCATCACATATTCTGAAAATTCTCCCTCTCCTCCTCGATTCAGCGAATCTCAACTGAAATAAAATCAAAAAATTAACTTTGCAATTCATTGAATTCTTTTGCCTGATTTAACAATATTCAGGGTAAAAAMTCCAACACTCGACCAAACAAGAAAGTAAACTGAGAGAGTTCGAAAGAAAGCAATTCTACTTGCAGGCCAATTTAAAGTGTTCGTCTGCTAACAAGGTCGCCACAAACGGCCAGCCACTTGGATAACCGTATTTGTTCGACCGTTGCTCAAGCTGCAGACAGGCCGACCACGTTATTGGCGACAGGCACAAGGGCGAAAACAATATTAAAGCGAGATTCAGGTGGTACGTTATGACATTTTTTGCCAATATTTGTTGGGGCAGCATGTTCCACTTGTATATTTGCTTGTCTACTTGATTTAAGCCCCGTTTTAATAACATGCTGATACCATGTTTCTCCACATTTTAGTTAATTTTTGTACATTTTTTTGTTGTTGTCTTTGATCAATTAAATTTTGCACAATTGACTGATTTTGGCGGAGCGCCACAGTGTCGTCACTGTGTGGTGTGCTTATGCTTGTTGTTCGTATTCATATTTACGGGTTTAAATAACAACTTTAAAGACCAGCAGTTGTTGAACTGTCTACAAGCTGTGATTTAAATTTTGGATACTCAGGGTTTTTTCTTTCTGTATGCTCGCTTAAATTTTGCCTTAGTGCCGCAAAGTTAATATAAAAAGAGCAAGAAGTAGATTTGGCTGGCGCCCAATCAAGTGTGTCGGGTTAATGAGGTGAACTATTTTGTGACTATAATGCGACATAAGTCTGTGTATTGAACACACAATTTAGCCACATATCTCTATTTTGCTTGTATAATAGCATAATTATAACGCATTTTTACTTGGAAGAACTTCTCTAGTTTTCGTGGAAGGATATGCGCTTCGCGGAAGGATCTCAGTCAAGCTTAAGGATTGTATGGATCAGCATTTATTTGTTGATTTTGAAAGGGACTCAAAATCACCTTGCATGAAGAAAATTTGTAAAGGAACTTAGGTTAGGTTTTACTAGTCGGCTGTCACGTTTTGCCATACATAGTGGATCTATCCTTAGTTTGTTTTTAGTAATGCTAAACGGAGGCTCAGTTAGCTAAAGTTTACGTCATACAGGACGTCAATGTTTTTTGTGAACTTTAAGAGTGAGTTTATATTTAATTTTTATACTTTATTTAGTCCCTTGAACTGCGAAGCTCCTAGATATTTAAGCCGAGTTCTAAATAGTGCTGGGTAGGTCCATAGGAGCTGTACCAGCGTCCCCTTCATGCTTACTTCTCTGCACTTTCTGTGTGTATCGTCGTAACTTATGCCCATCCGCCTCGCATGTGTTGGCGGCAGACCTGTCAGTAGGGCAACAACCATCCTTCAGTCCGTGTAAGTAAAAAGCACGTTTGTTTTCCTTCGGAGTTCTGGTACATGATCTTGGCGATCTTGCATGCCCTTAGTTATTCCATCTCGCCCTGATCTCAATATTTCTTTTAAATCGTTTTTAGTAACGTCCGTATTTCCTGTACTGACTTAGTAGCCAGACGGATGACACATTTGGCAATCTCGTCAGCTATGTGGCTTTCCATAATTCCTTTGTGTCCTAGAACCCAGTTATTATATTTAAGTTAACATGCGACTAAAGCTATAACCTGACCAGATTTCGTCTAAAACGCCAGTTACATATTTACAAGTATGTACTTATATATGAGGGATTTTTTCATCTATTTGGAATCAAAGGACATGAGAGTATTCGACGCAGTACCCGCTGTTGGAAGCTGAGGAATACCTCCACTTCGTTGGAAAGCCCAGGTGGAGAAGGACCTGGCTAAGCGGTGTATATGCTAATAAAGAAGAGGAAATCAGAGGAAGTTATTTTCAATCAAATCTGGAGTACAGAACCGGCAACGCATTCGAGCGTTTCACTTACTTGGTGGTTGAAGTTCCAAATATTGATTCTTAATATAATGAGCACTTTGTCGTGCCATATCAGGAACTTCGCATATAGTTAAGATGTGAAGAAGCTAAACAATTTAAACCGTGGGATTATAAGGGTTATGTCTAAGGTTTTCCTCTACTTGGTAGAGTGTATTTTGTTGTTTTTGGGAGAATGAGATAAATGTATCTACAAATGTTAAATAAGTTGCCAGCAGTTATAAGATTTTATAAGAACCTTTCCTAATTCGATATTGTGTCGTTTCAATACTGTTTGCCAAGAATAGTTTTGACAGAAAAGTTTCTTTAATTTAGCTTTTGCCTATTCGATTTTAAATTTTTGGTTTTGAAGGAAGTTGAGTTCATTGTCCAGCTTTTGCAAGACTGAGTTAGAAAAAGCTCGGCAGTCCTATCCTCGGCAAACCTGGCGAAATAAACGGAATTGATATATTATAAGCCGCCTCAACAAATTTTTGGGTGGGTCAAACCCTTCCGTTGTTCTTTGAGGGTATTCTCGAACAAGTTCTCTTTCGGAGCATTTTTGTACCATAATATTCCGGCTTTATCAGTTGTTCAAGTCGGATCCGTTTTTGGATCGATATTTTGACCTTAGCTAATCTAACCTGACTTTCTATATTACTTCTATTTGCTCCAACGGTATTAACGAAACCTGGTGAAATAGCCGGTAAAGATATTAGCCGCCTCACTAAACTTTTGGTTGGCTCAGACCGCTTTGTCGTTCTTTGAGAGTCTTTTACATAAAGATATTTTTGAGATATTTAGGCATCATAAAAGGTCGGCTTTCTCAGCTGTTCAAGTCGTATCCTATGTAAATCTAACCTTTTAATTTTACGTCCCATATTGTCTTCTATTTGATCTAACGGTATCTTATAGATTATCAAATATATCGGGGCAGGTCAAAGAGACTGCAGTATTGTAATTTATATTTTTAATCTCCCTTCCTTCTCATTTTAACCTCAATAATCCAGTCTAACCAATATCTTACACTAACTATGTATGTGGTAAATCGAATAATTGTATTATCCAAAAATTGTCGCTCTAAAACTCGACAATCAGTACTGATGACCGAAAATTCAAAAATACCTAGGAACACCCAACTGTATACAACTAAAATCGAACTACAGCAAAGCAATTAAAATCGTTTCGAAACTTACCGATGACACCGCCGACGGCAACCCAGTCGGTTGGATACGCCTCGTTCGGGTGGTATATGAGAAAACTAACACATGCACACAAGTAAACACATGCATAAGACACCACAGGCGCATTGAGTGAGCATTTTGGCTGGCATGGCAGGCCGGCTGACTGGTTGGTTGGGCCGGCCAGTGACGAAAGCGGCAGAAAAGCGCTCAAAAGGGCGATGTGTATTGGTGTGCGTCAAGACATAAAACCAAAAAAATGCGTTATATAAAAAAGCAACAACAACAATTTTTGTTGTATCACTACCACCACTAAAAGGTGAACAAAGAAAAAAACGAATTTTAGACGCCTTGTTGGGTGTGCATTTGTAACTGTAAGCACGAACGCCAGCAGCTGTCAGCCCACCATAGCTTGCGCGGAGCAGTCGCGGCAGCAGGCCAATCAGTACGAGTGCAACTTTGTTTGAAAACACATAAAATGACAATTGGAATTTGCAAATGTTTGTAAATACGCGTGTATTTGGGTTATTATAAAATTATGGCATGCTAATTAAACAATAAAAGTGACGCGAGAGAAGTTGAAGAAATAATATGCTATATATGTACATACATATGGACATATGTATATGTGTGCATATTTAATATAAATGTTTATATTTTCATATAAGCACACCGAGTACCACGCCACGCCGTCGGTGAAATGTCAAACATTTTATTTTTACTGCGTTTAATGTGAAAGGCTACAAGCTGTAAATGACAAAATGACAATAACAACAAAATAGAATTCGACCGCAAACAAATTGACATTTCCCTATTGACACATAAAATGCAACTTCAACTGGCCGCTCGCTAATTAATACGCTTGTCTGCCTGTGCCAATTAGCGACGTTCGCAGCTTGTTAATTAATGTTGAGTATCAGCAATTAAAATAACAATAAAACAACAATATTCTAGAACGACTGCGTGGCAGAAAAAAGGAAAAAAAAATATATAAAATGTTTAAACTTTGTAAATTTACTGCAAATTAATTGCTCATTAGCGCGTCGTGACGATCATTAACATGCGCGTATATTAGCAAAAACAATCCGCCACAACAACAACCAGCACAATCTACTGCAATCATCTGAAAGTATCACCCAATTGTTGCAGCTGTCCGCACTGACAGCAGCGCCTGCTGATATTGCCGTCAGCGGTCGCCGAACGTCACGCGCTTTCCCATCTGCATTTTTTATTGACCATCTGGCTTGACACGGTTGTCGGCGTTTCTGGACGCGCGCCTTGGCGACTGCTGCGCCTCCTTCTTTTCTTCGCGTCATTTGCATACATGTGCGTATGTGTGTGTGTTGTTCTTCGCGCATTGCATTCGCGAAATCGCGACTTTTATTTATTACAAGTGTCAATGAGTGAATGTCAAGTGTCGAAGTGATTTACTTGTGTCATCGTATTGCCGTCGGCAGCTTTGATGCGTTTTGTGGAAAAAATGTTGAGAATTTGCTTTTATGTTTGTTTTTCGTATTGCGGATTTCTTTGATTTGCGTCAAGTAACGCTATAATTTACCGGTTCGTAACAATATATCCGACAGGCGCTGTGTGTTGACAGCCGTAGTTTGTGCAACATTGAAATATGTTGTATAATGTGCCGTGTTATCAAAATTTTTCAACACTGGATTACTACAAGGTGAGTTTGGATTCTATTTATCGACATTTTTATTTTGAATGTAGATACTTTATTTTAGCTTAATTAGTTCTGCAATGTAATAGTCTGTATCAAACTGGTTATACTTGTCTACCTGATACTTGCGGGTATTGAACATCAGTTTTATGTTTTGAAAATAGTTAGGTTATGTTTGTTTATATAAAAAATTCGGACAACTAACTTTATGAACAACTAATTCATCCCATAATAACGGTAATCAATTTTTTTTGGGTTCATGTTCATTTTGTTGTTGTTGTTTTAACGGTTATCTACTAACCGTTAGTGTTCATCAAGGTCTTCCAAGGCCCCGTAAACACTAATAACACTTTCAACAGACCACGGGGAGAGGGCTGGGAATGCAAAGAGTTGGTTAAAGTCCTGTAAGGATTCGTTGTATCTTGGTCATATGTTTGATATGTCTGGGGACTGTGCCGATTAAAAAAAGTAATTAGACCAATCATTACAATTTTTTAAAAACTTTTAAAATAGGCTCCTTCTGCGTCGATGTAGCGCAGCCAGCGCGAATTCCAAGCATTGAAGGCGTCACGAATCATTCTCCGGAAGAGCCTTTAGAGCCGAGGTGCACGCTGCTTGGGTACCCTCTGTCGCCTCAAAATTCTTACCTTTCATCGGCCTTTTCAGGGTGCCACATCTGGGCTGTACAACGGCTGCGGAAGCTTTGGGATGCCGGTCTTGGTTAGGTAACTGTTCACAAGAAAGGTGGTGTGAGCCAGGGCGTTATTGTGGTGCAACTTCCAATGTCTTTCCGATTGACCCTTCTTTTAATGTCATGAAGCACGGATTTGGATAAATTTAACTTCTGGGCAATTAAACGAATACATAGTCGACTGTCTGAGTCACACGATTCACATTGCCGGTATTTGTCGAAGTCGGAGGTCTCCCAGCACGGTCTACGTCAGCATGCCGGCTTATAAGATCTATACGGAGTTCTATTTTTATAGCTTCACAAGGAATTACATGTGATAGTCCAACTGTGATTTCCATCTTAAAAATTTACCATCGAACCCAACCTAACCTACTCTAATCTAACCTGCGCTGACAGAAGTAAAGAAAAGAGAGAAGGCCGCCCTAATAAAATATTTACTAAACCTAACACAAAAGAATCATACAAAAACATAATCTTGTAACATGTGTGTGGCAAAAACACATATTGGATACTGGCGCAAAAGAGCGCAAACTTTATCAGAGCCATCTTCTATTAGCGAATCTCAATAATGGGTTTAAGAAACTTTTTGAAATGAAAGTTTGATTAGCCTTTTGGAAGTCCACTTGTAGAATAGCTGAATCAATTCCAAAACTTAAACTCAGTCAGTCAGTTAATGATTGACTCAGCTAATTACTCAAGGTATAAAATCAGCCACTGATGACTACAAAATATATATATTAACTGCAATGTTTTGTAATTATGCAAAACATTTCAAAATATTTGACCACCTACTTTTTGGGCAAAACTCTGCATTTTATATTAATAACCAAAAATTCGAGGCTCAATTAAATGTTGACCTTCTTTTTTCTACTATGTCTTATCGTTGCATTAATCGAAGAAGTACTCCAATCCGCACTGCCAAAGTGTTGGAA
Source organism: Bactrocera latifrons (assembly GCF_001853355.1). Taxonomy (NCBI): domain Eukaryota; kingdom Metazoa; phylum Arthropoda; class Insecta; order Diptera; family Tephritidae; genus Bactrocera; species Bactrocera latifrons. The sequence goes on along the minus strand of NW_017535518.1, from coordinate 4,634,635 downwards.
TGTTAATGCTTTTTAAAAAGGTTACTAGACCTTAAAGAATCACGTTTGACTTAATTATTTCAGCAAACTGTTGCACTTACGGCTATCGTTTGTCGAACTCTAGGCAGAGATTGTCCTTTTGGGGTAAGCAGTAAGTCAGTTTTAAGTAGTAGAAAGCTGCATGTTTGTTTGTTTGCATTTGCCAGCGTGTCAGGCAGGAGAACGGGCAGCTGATCCTATAATCCCTAAGATTCTGCAGATCTTTCTTGTGTGTGTGTGATTGTGCCAGGATTTCGATTTCAACAGAAGCCAAATGAGTTTTCGTAGTAAATACTTAATACCTCGTTTGAATGTTATAATTTTTTGCGTTTTTTATATGCCAAATGTGTTCTTGCTCGTGGTGTTTTTGTCCTTTTTCAGTGCGCTGTTGATCCTTTTGTGCCGTTTGCAGTAATTCGTAGTATTTGTGCTGTATGCTTGAAAATCATTTGACCAGAAATTTATATATAAAACCACAAGGAAGAGTGCTCATGGCAGGTTTCTTTATTTTCCACAATTTCTATTCTTCGTTTTGTTTTGTGTTTGTTTTCTTTGCTAATGTTATCCTTGAAGGAACGATGTGCTGTACTTTGTGCTGATCTGTTGTTGCTGTTTATTTTTGTTTTGGTTTGCTGTTATTCTTATTGTGGATCGAGGTATAGACATTGGATTATTTTTGATTTCGTTCTGATTTTTGATTGACAGTCATTTTTATCTGATGAAGAGTCTTAATAGTGCGCTACTGATTGTTTTTTTTTTTTAACTAGTAAATGCCATTGAGTGTCTATATGTGCAATTATTCTGCTCATTTAAGGTGGAAGTTGTAAAATATTCGATTACTTTGAATTTATTCTTGATTGACTGGGCATATATAGACGATTATTGTATTCAAATAACGCAACGCGAGTCTTCCAGATTTTGCACCGCTTTTGAATTTTTGTGATATCGTGTTGAATATGTTCGTTTTTCCTGGTAAGATATTTTGTAAAGTTCATATCACCATCTTATGTGTTATTCACAGCTACTAAGCCGTATGAGTTCTGAAAGTATTGGTTAATTTTTCGTTGATCAACTCACTATCGATGTCATTAATTCTTATTCTATTTAAGAGGCGGATTTAAATGGAATTATACATCTGATCAAACTTAACCCCCACTGATCGTTTAGAACGGGTTTCTTCAGATGACGAAAAAGTTTTTCTGACGATCTTTACCATGGCAAAGTATTGTACAGCAAGTTTTCTTTAAATTTTTTGTTTCCAATGGAATCGTAACTCCCGAACCTCGAACTCCCGATTGAATACATTTTGGTTAAAGTTTTGGGTATGAAAAAGAATTTCTTGACTACCTAGTTGAGTACTTTACATTCCTAAAACGCATCATAACTAGAGATTGATTACTGGAAACTTGATTTTATGAATATTTCGTCGAAACTATCCAACAATTTAAAATGACCCAAATCAGAAATTAACTAAAATTCGCTGAAAGCACTGAAAAATTTATTTAAACGTTGGTATACTATTTTGAAGGTAACATAAATGATTTGTCAGTCCGGGTCAAATTTGATCAATCACTTATAAACTGGTTTATGAATCCGGAAAAAAGTAAAATTCGCTGAAAATACGAAATATTGAATTAAGCGTTGGCATACAATTTTGAAAATGTCCGGGTCAATTTTGATCAGACACCCTCACACTTTTATTTAGCATTTATGAAAATATATTTAATTTCCACCTAATTTTCGATTTTTTTAGATTTGAGAATAAAATTGCCGTCGGTCTACACCGGTCCTTGTTTTGCTAAAGAAGCGTGACTTACTTCCCTACATAATTATCGTTACTTCACTACTCCATTATGCGSCACTTTTTCACTTAATACTATAAAGAATCGCGAATGAGTGGAATATCAAGCAAGTAGGGCGCCTAATGCTAAACCTAAAAACCCTTGTATCTCCCCATTGTCATTGCCAAGAGTCGCTGGTGCTTCCTGCTGACTACAAATTTAAGCGCTTAAACATTTCTATGTATTCCTTGTGACAATCAACTCTTTACATTCCTCAAACCTACGTATACCCCACATTATCTTCAATCATCCACCCATCCATCCACCAATGCGTATGCAACTGTACAAATACAGGTGTTGCTTTCAACATTTTATTTATTTTATTTATTTGTATTTCTAATGCCATTGTTTTTGTTTCGTTAGCCATTAAAAGTCATTCTACTCAAGTGAAATTTCCATTTGTGCAACGCTTTGTTACACACACACACACATTCACAACTATATATAGTATATGTACACCCCAATTCAAACATCATCTAAACTACACCCTTTTGCCAAAGCCTCAGCTCCAACAGCACTCCAGCCCCAACCACCGTCACCATCATCACCCTTTTGTTGTTATTATTTGTTCACCGTTTGATGCGCCGTTTTGTATGCATTTGTTCAAAGCGAAAATTCTTTGTCAGTTCGGCGCGTTGCTTTCCGCGCTCGGCTGCTGCCCCGCTCCACTCGTTGGCTCCTGCCTTTCGCCAGTGGCTGGCTTGGCGATGCGCTTGTTCAACGCGCTGATTGCTGCTTGGAAATCTGAGCTTCTTCAAGAGCGCAAAATAATTTCAAGAAAAATATATCAACAAACCATTTCGGTTTGAACAATGAAAACGGTTGACAACGATGGCGTTACTGCTGCTGACGTTGTCGTTAATGCTTCTGTTTTGTTCTCTGTCTATTTGATGGCGATTTTTTTTGGTGGTGTTCATGGTTCGTCATGTTGATGTTGCGCTTGGCGGTGTTGGTGGTATTGTTGAAATTGTTGTTGTTGCTTTTGGTGACGCTGATGGCTCTTTTGACTGCACCTAACAGTGTCTAACTAAATAGATATAGGCGTGCTCGTATATTTTGTATAGAAGGATTTGTTATTTCTGGCAAAGTGTGGCCTTAGGTTCAGGTTTCCTAAGTTTTGTCTGCAAATTTTGATTTTTTCTGATCTCAGTTTTGCCCTATACGTCTTTACTATTTACATATATACAGATCTTCCAATATCTCCGATACTTATTTCTGCCACAAGTTCTGTTATAAGGTCGGGCCGTTTTGCCTTCACACAAAACCTCAAACGATTCCGTCATTGATTAAAAGCAGCACGCACACTTTGCATTGGTATTGGCAACGCTGCTCGAACCAAAAATTTTTGCGACTCGCCAAATTTCTATGGTATATTCGATAGGCTTTGTTCTTTTACTTGGATCACAAACTGTTTTTAATGGATTCAATTTTGGACTTCCAGATGATCAATCATCTGCAGCTATGAAATAAGAAATATTGCTTTAAGTCACTGYTGGATGGTTTTTGACGTGTGGAGCATAACCTTGCTCCATTGCTCTCCTACGAAGAGAGTATTTCTTAGCCACTTAATCAGGTCTTCCGAAACATGCTGTTGGTAAACTTTTGCCCACCTTTAAGCCATTTTTCATAAAGGTGAATCTCATTATCGAAGACATCCCATGAAACTACATATTACAGGGGCTGAATGATAATCACTTTGAACCCTTTGGATAACATATTTTGCTTCGATGAAAGGTCACGAAAAGGTTATGTTGTTTTGTTATCTAAAAACTTCCTCAATAGTGAACATTTTTTAATTTTTAAAAGTCATGCTTTTACCGGGCCACTAAAGAAGTCGTTTACCCTGCCTAGTAAGAAGATGAACACTTGACCGACTGTAGGCTTTCGTGTGAAAATTGTCTCAACAGTGACCTGTTCTTTATACGTTGTATCCATTTATCCATTATATCCATTTTCCTTGACATAGTTTTCTGCTTCCTAAGTGCTTATGGCTGGATTGGTTCCAACAACGCGAGTTTGTCCTTGAATGCAGTATAAACTATTTTCGGCAAGCCAAAGTATGCATAAAACTCTATACTCTTTGTTTCAGTGATCTTGATAGATCGAATCACGATGGAACATATATCTCAAAGAGCTATTATCATATTATAATAGAGCAGAGACACATTTTTGTGCCTATATGCATTTTCTTTGAGCACATGTCATAATTGGACAAGAGGAATTTTTGTTCACAATGGATCGTTCGAGATATTTGGTACTTCAGTTACATGAAAAATCATCCAAGTAGTTAGCTAGATACATTAGGTTCTAACAGAGAGTGATCCATTTCGAGTGATGTGAGTGCGTCATGATTTGCTCTAAGGCTTGAATCGAAAATTGTCCGCATATTTTTAGACTTTACATGCTCCCACTGGAAACAGTTTAACGGTGTAATCTCACACAATATTGGTTTCTAATCGACCGACCAAACGTAAAATTATCTAGTCACTAGAGTGTTCTCCAATAAATTCATTGATTGATGAGATGTGTGGAAAGTGCCGCCGCATAGTTGAAACCACATATTGCCGAGATCACTAGTTTCAATTTCAGGCATCGAATAGTCGATAATCATGGCGCGATAATGGTCACCGTTGACGGTTACGTTCTCACCGGTATCGTTTTTTGAAGTACACCACACCAAACCGTTGTTTTTTCTGAATGGAATGGTAGCTTTTGAATTTCTTCAGGTTGCTCTTCATCCCAAATGTGGCAATTTGCTTGCTTACATACCGGTTGAGCCAGAAATGGTAATCAACGCTGAAGAAAGTTCTGCTCGAAAACGGCGAATCTGCTTTGAAATTTTCAAGAGTCCATAGAGCAAAGGAAGGGTAGAGGGGCTTTGAGTTCTTGCACAAGCTGTATTTTGTATGTTTTCAGTTTAAGATTTCGACGTACATAGAAGTCCGCCAAATCAGTCCGAATTGCTGTGAACGGCGCCGAATACACCCTCCACGGTATTCGTATATGCTCACAGCTATGGCTGCTACATTTTCTTCACTGCATGCTGGACGTGATCTATTCGGTCGAATGTTATCCAATAATGAATGAATGGATCTGAAGATGGATGATGTTGTTGCGCATAGTACGCTCAATCCTCCTAATGTAGAAACAACAATATGCTTTTTTAAATTAAAATCTCTTTATGTATTTCTATGAGTGATGCTTAAACCTTGCCTGTTTCAGAAATGCTGAATCCTTGCTCATTTCGTGTTCGCCATTGCTAAGAGATGTTGTGTGTAATTTTCGGAATTTATGTTTCGTATGTGTATGTGGGTATGTTCGTGTGTGTGCGATGATAATTTCATTGAAATTTGAGATTGCAGCTTTTTACGCTGTGTAATGATGCGTCGTTAAGGCATGTACAACAACAAGTTGAGTAACAGCAACAACAACAAAAACAATTCGAGTGAAAGTAACAACAATAGCTGTTGGCAAGCGAATAAATGTACAAAATAGACGCACAAACGTCATAACAACAACAACAGTGATTAGTTGCTCCGGCAATGGCAGGATAGAAAAAAGGACCAAAAGCAGGGAACGCAGCGCAATTCGACAGATTTGAGATTTTCGCAATGGAAATTGGAAAAGTTCATACCGCAGCAGCATAGCAAATAATTGCTAGCCAGCTGTAAGATTGTTGGTAAACACCACTGGCGGGGTAGTCCTGAGCGCCGTGCAACAAACGCGGCGAAGAGGCAGAGCTACATGCCAGCAGCGACTATGTRCCACATACATTTGGCACCAGGATTTGCTTGTTATTCAAGTGGCAGTTAATGCGTTTGCTGATGTCCTTAAATCAACACACACATACCTACATGTGCTTGTGTTTGTGTGCTTCGCAATCATTGCCGCTGCGAGTCACAGCATCCACAGCGGTGTAGAGCCYGCGCGCGGCAACTTCAGTACAAAAATCCAACAATAAGCATTCGGAATCTGTCATTACATGCACATATTTCTGCATATACAAATATGTATGTATGCATATGTAGAATTTGAGCTGCGCGTTCATATGCTACTCGCGTGCTTTTCGGCCCGCCAAAGGATCGCATTTTTGGCTTCGTTCATTTTTATGCTTTGCTTTGCTTATTAGGTGTACTTTTCACCATTTTGCTCGGCATTGTTGCGTAATTATTTGCTTATTTACCTCCCCGCTGCGGGTTTTGTGGTCATTTCACTGCTCATTTCGATTGCCGCACGCCCTCGTCGCCGGCAGGACTTACACCATTTTGAGGTTGTTGTGGCTGCTGGCACTGAATTTGGCAACGCGCCTCGTACTTTCGACTCAAGGCAATAACAAAGCGTATGCTTATTTGCTCAGCTGGCCATTTCATTGCTTATTCAAAGGCGCACACCTTTCTCGGCTTGAGGTCTTTCAGCGCTTGTGGTAGCATTTAGTGGTTCCAGGCTGTTTCGCAAACACACATATGAACAATAGTTTTGTGTTCTATGCTTTTATAATGAACATTAAAATTTATTAACGCTGCGCCAACATCCATACCAACTCGCTGCTCTTATTTTTTGCTTCGCCGCCGCCATTTTCTACGTCGCCGCTCCGCTTGATATCACTTTACTGCCATCCTGGCCACCCATTTTACATTTTTTCAGTTTAGTTGTCTATCTTATTTGAATAATAGGTTTGGTTACGTCTGCTGTTTGTTCTATTTTTTATTTTATTTTTTTTTTTTGTTTTTGTGGGGTGTGCCTTGACTTTAGTAGCTCGTTATCGCGACTAAAGAACGTTAATTGTTTGCGGCGGAATTATTTACACGCTAACTTCATGGAATGCCTTTGTTTGCTAATTAGTTTCTTTAGTATGCAATTTAGTACTAGATGAGATTTTAGTGAAAAAAAAAAAAAACAAATTTTTAATATATTCATTAAGAGTTCCTGGATTTGCTATTGCTTTCGTTTCAATGGAAATTTGGGAGATTAATTACTTTAAAAGAGAAAAAATCAAAAATCAAAAATTTCACAATGAAACTATGAAACTATGAATAGGTTATATAAATATGAAGTTAAAAGTTCCAACAAAAGGTTCCAATACGTTAGCAATATTTGATTAAAAACAAAATTTATTTGATGGCCACTTTAAGTCCAGAACCATAAATACTCCGTAGAATCTTTCTCTCGAAAACTCGTTACGCCCACTCATCAGATGCAGTCATCGTAGATTGAAGAAGTCGCACGATAGTGAGTCACCTTGTCTGAAACCTTATTTGGAGCTTTGAAATCGACGAAGAGGTAGTATTATAAATTTTTACTCTGTAAATCTCAAATATCAAGCAAGTATTCAAGAAGTTTTTTTAAATTGAAAATGATAACAGATCTATTTTCCGTATTTGATCCCTCATCAAGTATTTTCTATCTATCTTTAAATTGAATAAGATCATTCCTAGGACTTTTACTAATTCCTTCTGTCTACTGAATAATACAATCACGATGACACATTTTCTGAAACTCAAACAGTTTGACCTTACATAAGGAATTTAAAWTTTTTTAGGCCCCTCAGATCATTCAGGATCATCTTTTATTTTTGTTTCTCTAAAAGTAATTCTTAGCAGTTTTTCTTCAAACGTGTCTACACTTCCATTCCAGTCGGTCATACCGTACAGCACAAAGAAACCACCAGGAACTATGAATTTGTACTTTGCAAACTAAAATATAAAATCCATGGTTTACAAGTGTGTGGTGGTTTAAAAACATTGGGCATGTTGCTTGGTTTACACAATTTCCCTGCTCTTTGTGTCTATGTAGTGGAATAGTAGAGACCGAGAAAATAACTGCAAGGGAACTTAAATTTTGGGAAAAACCCGACCTTGACACTTTGGTGTCTCCTCATAAAATCCATCAACCACTGCTTCACAAAAAGCTGGGATTGTTTGCTAAATCAATTTGTAAAGTCGCTTCCAATCAATCAATCATCAAGGTTATCAGGTCTATCGAAGGTAAATTTGAAGGAACGTCTTTTCGTTTGACCAGAAATTTGTCGGCTAATACACATTTCATAACAACTATACAACTATGACGGATCCTTGAAGAAAAGAACAATAACAAAGCCTGTAACTACGAGTACAAATAAATCGTCAAAGAGATGTTAAAGAGTTGCTTAATAAGTATTAGATTTTCCAGAAAATTTAGATGCTAGCGGTCGGCGTTTATAGATGGCTCGAAAAATGGAGGATGGAGTTGGGATATACTGTCATGTCTTGTGCCGCACCGAAAGAGGGGTCGATATTGAGGCCCACAGAGTTTGTTGAAATTCAACTCAAGCGCAGGCAACTGCCATCCATATCGTTAAGGAGATGTAGAAAAATACTAAGAGAGATGGATCTTCTCAATGATGACAGACTTCTGTTTTACGCTTCCTGCAAGCGATAATGTACCAAAAAGAAACCCACTTGGAAAATATGTGTTTAGTACTTACTAACAAAAAAAAATGTTTTTTATTATAAAATAATACCTTGTTTAGCATAGATATCTACACTCTTAGAAAAATTTATCAAATATAAAGACTAGATTTAGTTAGTAAGTTTAACATTTATATATATAGTTAACACAAGGGGCAATAACGTGTGTCAAATTTTTTGAAGATGTCTAGTGAAATAAAAAATTTTTTAATACAAAAACTTGGTTTTGATCAGTCAGTATATATGGCAGTTATAGTAATCCAAGGAACTATTCACTTTCAAAATTTCAGCTCGATATCTCAAATACTGAGGAACTCGTCACGTTCATTAAAAATTATTACTTGATATTTGGATAATGCAAAAATGTATACCAAATTCGCTTGCCTGTATTGATTTGAAAGCAAATTTGGCTCATTAGAAAGGTCAACGCTCAGCTTAAAATCAAGTTCATTGCTCCAAAAGTTATCAAAATTCCACAACCACCACTTCTCGTTTATCACATAATTTCCTTTAATTTCACTTTAAAGCATTATCACCTATTTAAACACATACAAACATACTAAGTGTACATTAGAAAATACTATCAATTAATTTCGATATTCATTCATGGCTAAAMTACTGAGTGAGAAGCTAAATGGGCGTATCCCATAACAAACCAGCAACAACAAGTACATGAAGGGAGACAAACACAGCCCACCAAAATGTGTACAAGCACACACACATGCAGACATTTTTAGAGTCACCGTAGGGAATTATGTAAAGGTAAACTACACAAACACATACAAAGCAAGTACTGACGCCATGACAAATACTAGAAGAGTATGAGAAACGTATATTAAAACAACAACAATACAAACAGGAAAAGTAAAAAAATCTTACCTTTGGCAATAATTCACTCCGCATTTGGCTGCGCTCGTAATGAGTGGTAATGAGGCACTCACAAAATGCACTCACAAGCCTTTTAGGAATTGAGTAATTATTGTATTATATGCATGYGTACGAATTTGAGTGTGAGACTAAWATATATTACCGATAAGTGAGCGCTAATTGGAGTGTGTCTCAATTTAGTAATGAGTAAATTATTGAGTATTTGTTTGCGTTATATTTTCGTTTTTGTGATTTTGAGCGCATTTTTGTTTCCTTTGTGGCTCCTTTTGCCTTTGGTCGGCTGTACATACACACATTCATGTTTTCCCCTTCTCATTAGCAAACTGGTTAATCCCGTTTTGCGTTATTTAAAAATCGCCATAAATCAAAATTATCAATAAACTCATAACTGAGATCTCGTCAAGTACATTTTTATTTATTATTTTCAACTAAACGGTTTATTCAAATTTCAACTTCAGTTTCATAATTACGAGATTTCTGCATTTTTATTTCATATCGATTCGATGTGCAGTTTTTTACACCAACAAATGTGGTGGGTAACTTAGATTGTGGCACAAATATGAGTGGTTAATTAACAGGTATGACAGTTTTATAAGAAAATACCGTATATTTAAGATATTAACTGAGCATATATTAGGGTRGTTAAGAAAAAAATTAATTTTTTCCTTGGATACCGTGAAAGTGTTGTTCGAAATTACGAAAAAAAATTCTGTTGGTGGAGCATGTTTTTTGTATTTTCTCAGAAAATTTACCATAGCCATGTATATTGAGAGCTTTTTAAAATTTAAATTTTGTTTTCCACATTAGCTCAATATAAAAACAAAAGTTAATATTTTTTTTTAAAAATAAAGTATTACAAATTTCGTTGAAAAAATTTTTTTGTACTAAAAAAATCCAAAAATTGGGTTATTTGCATTTTTCACACACATTTCTCGGTTATGTGAAAAAAGTATTCATACCAAAGTTTTAGATCTTTTCATTACCCACACCATTGCCTTATGAAATTTTTCTATAAGACTCGTAGTTTTGTCGGAAATTTGGATATACTGTTTTCTAACTCTTAAAAACTCAACCACGCCGCTTTCCTTACTTTCACCTCAGATCGCCACTATATTATTCGATACCATTTTCAGTTTTCACTAGCAARTTTCAAATACTTCCTTTCTCTCACAACCAATATGATCTCACTACACACTGTCATTTGACGCCACTTGTCTATTGGCAAATACAAATTCACATACTCTTCCCCAACATCAATGAGAAAAATATATTAACCGGCAACTTTTATTTTCATTCACAAAATCTGCTTTGCAAATGGCCCATTCATCATTTCCCAGCCGCCTAAACCCCTAATATAGGCGCCAAAAAATAGTCAAAATGGCACAGAATGACAATCTCTGTCGAGATCTCGTGCTCGGCTACTGCAGTTGCATTGTCATTGTCGCCATTGTTTGCGTTTGCCTTCTTGTTTTCGCAAATGTCAATGGTAATTCGAACAAATCGCTGTGTAATCTTCGCTTCTAATCACTAAGCTGAACCCATAGWCTGGCTTTTGTTTGAATTCGCTCGCCCAATGCATTGCGCATTTTCACAGGAAGGATGTGCAGATCAGCAAAAAATTAGGTCAAAGTGTAACTGTTTAAGAGGGAGATGGAGTTACAGATATTTTAGAAAATATTGCGAAGGTTTGAGAAAAAAAATATTTAAAATTTTTGTGCGGATTTTTTTGGAACCAATSGCTCTGCGATAGTTTGCTTATAATTTAAAAGTAACTTGAAAACCAATTTTAGTTGCAGAACTTAAGTCGTAAAAATTCGGAAAAAAGTCCAAGGATAAACAATAACGATGTATGAGCTGTAATTAGGTATGAATCTGAAAGATCGTCGCATACCGACGAAACGCCTCGAGCCTGTCATAAATTTATGGAGGTKACCAAAATCAATTCAAGCCGGGTTCATAAAAAGCATGACTTCTGACGTCTTCACCTCATCTTCCTCATTGAAACTTTAACAACTTTCACCCTTTAGTCTCTAATTAGGACGCCTATTGTTGTGGCGATGTCAGGTTTGCTAATAGCTAGAACTTCAATAGTTCTTTTATATTCCGCTATGCTACAGAATGCTTTCGAAATCCCACAATTTTTGACRATTCCGTAGACAAGTTTAATATAGAAGTAGCTGGTTACTAATGTTAGTGAGGAAAGGYACTCCTTGACTAGCTCTGCTATTGAAGTGGCTGCATACCTCCGTACAGAAGCCACTTTTCGATGAAGTCCATCTTCTGTTAACTTGATGTCGGCCACTTCTTGGGCTGTCAGTCTGAAACAAGAGTTCATTGAGAGCTACTGACAGAAGACTCCCCCTCCAATATAATCTTCAATACTCCCGCTACTTCGTTTCACTAAAATATCTCTTGGAGTTGTGAGCGCGGAGAAGATGCCACTAAAAGCAGGTTCCGCGGTGGAGTGGATCAACTTATCATTGTTGCAGTCGATTTTAAAGGCCGTCTGGCGTCGTTATTGTGTCCAGTTTTCCGGAGTTTGGTAGCAACCTACACAGGAATGGAACTGTTGGCTATGGCCATGGGTGTATARAAATATATTAGAATCACACTAAGTGCATCGTTGGTGTTGTACGAAGTGTGGCACTGACTTTAATGGGAGCCGCTCGTTGAACACGTTTTARCTATTTAGCGACTGTGCCTTTAATGAAAAGCCTCACTCAGCTAAATACACCACTATATTGAATTAACTACTATAGCTAAAGCACAATTAGGCAATTAATGCCTTCCTCATCCTCTCTACAACATTGGTTTTCCATGATAGGGTTAAGTCGAGAGCGCCTCAAGTAGGGCGGGGGTGCATATTTTGGGTATATCAGGCAGCTAAYGTCTTTCTTACCCTTTCCTTCATCATTGGCTATCTATGATATCTTTCTGTCAAGACGAAGTTGAGAGCCCCCTAATGAGGAAAGGGATGCATATGGGATTCGTTAAATCCGGGTAAAACAAACCTGTTCAGTTGTATTTGAATCAACAGTTAACCCGCTTTTTTCCGCCCAGCCAGGAACAGGAATTTTGCTTTAACTATAAAATCAACATCATTTGCATAGGCAATCACTCTCCAGCTGCTGCTTAGGTTCGATCAAGTGGTACACTGACGGCTCAAAACCGTCGGAGGGAATCGGTGCTGGGGTCGCAGGCCATGCACTAAGCTCTCCATACCTATGGGAAGTTTTCCGAGCATTTCTSAGACAGCAGTCTTTGCCATAAGTCGATTGAGATAAACCTCCAACGTTACTATCGCAATGAGCGTATAACTTAGCGATAGTCAAGCGGCACTAAAAACTGTCTCCTCCTACGAGATCTAATCGCTACTGGTGCAGGAGTGTAGAGAACGACTGAATAGCCTATACAAAAGAGAGCCATATACTTAAATTTTTCAGTAATACAAATAAGTACATTAGTATATACTTATATATCAACTTATGTTTGTTTTGGGAAGAAGACTCACAAATTGAAGAGAATAACTAAGCAAAGTTCCCACCTATGCTTTAGCGTAAACTTTATGCATGTCTTCGTATATTTAAGTATCCATATAAGCATACATGAAAGGGAACAYTCAAACCCATATACCGGAGTACGTTATATTCATATAGAGCGGAACTATGTATTTCTACAAACCTTCATGTTGCCTCTAGTAAGCGAGTGGCTGCCGCGGTATCAATGCCAACGAACTTAACTGGTTGTCAATGTCAGTTATAAGACTTCAATCGGTCAATTCAATGCTTCRAATGAGAACTTGCTTCACTGCTTTTCCTTTATAAAGGGCATATAAAGGAAAATATTAGCTGGCAATTATTAAACTGATACAAATATCATATATATGAGTGGAAATTTGTTCAACACGATTCCAAATAATTGCTCGATTAACAATTTTATAGTATATTGGTTGAATCAATTAGCGATATATTTTATGCTACATATCGRGAAAGTGTTTTATATTCGCTTTCTTTTATCTTTTTTTATCTCATTTAAGTCAATAAAATGAGTATCTTCGCTTTCGTTACAAGAAAATCCCACACAATTTCCATTAACCAGTTTTGCTTTGTGGAATTTTCCAATGAAATTATTTAATTTGGCGTTGCTTAAGGCTTTGAGAGGGCACATTGAGCTGCAAGCCACTAATTGGTGGGTGCGCAAGCATATGTAAAAATTTGCTGCAGCTTGATTATGTTCATTGATAAATATGTAGGTATGGATTTGTCGCTTTGTTCACTCAAGCACGCAACGTTAAGTGGGGTTAGGCAAATAAGAGTGCTTTCAAGGGGTTTGAGTTGGTGTTGAGTTGTCGGATTTGGCTAGTGGGTGGTCGCCTGCAACAATTTACATACATATGCATACATGCAATCTAGTAAATATTATGCTTTGAAATGAAAATTTCATTAACTAGTTAAAAATATTTATTAATATAAGCAATTTTATAAATTTTTTTAAAATTTTTATGTAGTAACTACATATCGCCAATTGTAAAAATATTGTGCAAAATATTTTTGCATACGATTAAGTTTATTCTTCCCTGCTGGAACGCTCATGTCTAAAGTCCAAATGCACTCCACTCAATTTCACAAACGTCATTCCCAGAATAATTTACATTAATTAGTCATTTGAAACGAATTGGGTCAGCAGTAACGATGAGCTGACGAAATATTAAATAATTTAAAATAAAAAATAAATTAATTCGCTAGGCGCTTATTGAGCTGGACAAAAACTGCACTACCATAAACCACTTTTCGCTGAGAGTGAAATTTTTAGGCGATGAGTCGTAAGAGAAAATATTTGTGTAATGTAGACTGAGGAGATATGAAAATATGAAATTTTTCCAATATAATGCGCCATGTATTTCTTTTTATTAGTGTATTTCATGAATTCACCAGGATTACAAGATCTTCCACATGTTTTTGTGGTAAAAAAGTGAAATATAAATTATACAGCCACAATTTGACCGATCAAAATCAAAATAAATATCTTGTATACCATTTTATGCTATAATAAATGCACAAGTGAAGGGTATTATTRCCTCGTTGCAGCCGAAGTTAACGCACTCTTTTATCTCCTTTTCACAATATTTTGTTTTTAGAAGCATCACTGCGCAAATTAATTCGCTACTGTTTAATAAATAATCCATACCGTGTCCCTGATATCTTCTGCAGCAGTGTCCAAGATAAATAATCAAAATTTTATGATATTTTTGGCGGCTACCAAATGGCAAAGCGCTTGCGCAGCAACATAAACAGTGCAAATGGCGCGCACTTTTGGAAGAACGTTGGCATAAATATAGTACGATGCGGCATGGACCATTCCAACAGCAATGACTCTCATTAAATACCGTAGTAAAAATAAACAAGAAGCTTTGAAGGTGCTGTTGCATAAACAAAAATAAAGACTGGCAGTGTATAAATGCACTAAGATAAAAATGTGGATTTCGGTATTGCGGACTCAGCACAAAATCTGTGACAAGATGATGCAGCACAAATCTTTATAGTCACAGTGTAACCACGAAGTACTTGCAAATATTGCGAATTCTACCGCAGGGAATATGCAAGCCAACTATTGGTTAATTTACCGGTTAACTATTCAAGAGTGCTACCGATTAACTACCCAACAGTGATAACTGATATTAAGGTTAAAGTTTCTATGCGATTCTTAAGGTACAATTAATAAATCTAACTGAAACTTTTGTGTACATATGAGCGTTAGCAAAGGTTTTATGAGTTGTCTTTGTGAGTTTGCTCGGTTGTAGTTTGGTTTCTACTTTACTTTCAGGTAGGTAGCACTAACTGGTTAGTTCTAAACTAGACTTTTGCTTRGCGAAAATAGACAATTTATAGTTATGCTTTTTAAATTTGATAATCGTACTAAAATTTAAGTAAATCTATATTTCGTTGCTCGGTTTGTGATCTTTTTTGAAATTTTTTTTTTCAAGTGTATGAAAGTAGAATAATAGTTTCCATTAAGAATACTCTCTCGACTCCGAGTATTGTTGCACTTTTCTACATTTTTATGTGCATATCCAATAAGTTAGGAGGGTACTAAAACAAACACATGTAGTTATGTATTTACTTGCATATCCATAAATATATACGTGCTTATAGTGCTGCAATCCGCATTCAAGGAGCTGACCACCAGGCCAGTTCTCTGAATTCTTCGTSTACCGCAGCCGTTGCAGTCGATGATGGCGTACTGTCTGCAGAAAGTAAAATTTTGCTTGGTTGTGGAAGTTTTGTGCTACTGCAGCTACTGTTTAGCACTACCGTACATTGTTTATTTTGTTTTTGTCATGCAGTATCGATTATTAGTGGAGTCATTAATGCGCATTTGGCTACTCGTATCATTCTGCGGCACTTTGCCGAATGAAATGCTTTGAAACTGGCTTCGTCACTGTCTGAATTCGAAGGTAAATAAATTGGAAGGGTTTTATTTTCAATACAAGCTGAATGTTTAGAGACTGGCAGATCWGAAACTGAAATACTTTAGTGAAAAGCTGGATTCTACATTATACTAGTGATCTCAGATGAAATAACCTGGAGCTATTTATCAGTTAATAATATTCGTCAGTAAACAATATGTGAGAAATTTATTCATTCTTTAGTCAAAACATTTGTCATTTTAGGCCGGGAACTTGTTACTCTTTTCAAAAATATATTTCAAATATGAAAATTTATCGAATAAATGTACATTCTCATTTAGCAGTAAGTTCTTCAAGAGCGGGTAAAAAAGGAAATAAAATTATTTGGGGTTCTCGATCGCTTCCCAGAGTCTACTTTAACGCCAGACGGGCATCGTTATTTTGCTGCCGTCTGCAAAAAACGGTGATTTTTAGTCGAATCGACGTCAAGGGTTAAATCTCTTAAACAACCTTTGCTTCGTTTTGCTTCAGACTTTTCATTAGACAGATAAGTTTGATATTTACTTTTGTACAAGTTTCTTTCAAAACGAATTGCGAATTGCGAATTTTGCATTTCTTAAGAAAGAATTTATTTCTTCATGAATATCCAATTTTTCTCTTTATAGTAATCAACACTAGATGTATCGAACTTCTGCCAGCGTTTTTTCCAACCCGCAAGTTCTTAAAATAGCAATTTTTGGGATCTTGTTTAGCTCCTTCTTCGATACAGTAGGCATTCTTACATGGCCTTCTTCAGTTTTGAGAACAAAAATTCAAAAAATTCACAAAAAATTTTGTTCTTCTACAAATCCAGCCCTTTCTGACGGATTGACGAACTTTTGGCAATAACTTCTTTGGCTGAACGGTCCTGCAGTCGAAGAAAAAGCTTCACATTCGACCAAACTTGACGGTTTTTCTTTGGCCTTGGCGCGTTCTTGGCTTATGCGGCAACTTCCATAGGGATGACTGAGCTTTGGTTTCCACATTATAACTACAAACCTTTGATTTATCATCAGTTATGTTCCCCTGGAGCAGATCTGGGTCGTTGCGAACTGAGTCCAACCTCTACTGAGCACTGTCAAAATCAACAAAAAAGCGTTGCAGCAAAGTAGTTGTAAAAAAATCAGCTAAACATTCAAAATGACCTCCTCGGTGTAAGTAAGGMATATGAGTACCAACGTAACAAAACGATCGAAAATTGCATACACGTTGCACGCAAAAGTTCAAAATTCGCGTGTTTTTGTGATAAGACTGGTATGGGTGCTAAAAAAAGTTGTTAAAAAAGTTCAGGGAAAAAGTATTCGGTTAAATTCACTGCTCTAAAATACAATAGGGGTATTCGCTTGCTCTTGCTAAACCCTTGCACGGCTGTAAAATATGTCAGACCAAAACCCATGTATTATTATTTGCGATCAATGTCACGCAAAAATATAATTGCAACCCTGTTTTAGCTGTCATTTTACATAAAGATATATTATGGAGTTAAACTGTTGAGGAAGGTAAGTTTTAAATAAATTTTATAATTCATACTTAAATTATAAAGATTTACATTTTTTTTTTGTTAAAAATGTATGCAGAAGATGCGCCAATTCACAATAGCCATGCATAATAGTCATTCACAATAAATTGAACGAATAAGCCGTTCATATATCACTAGATTCTGCAAAGGATGCTTTCGTGCCCTTGTAATTGTATTCGGTATAGTATTTTTGCTATCTGCAATCTTGCAAGAGCAAGTGAATACCCCTAATATAAGAAGTTAAGAAGTTGTGCAATACACAGGTTCATTTTCTTGAAGAAGTACTTTCTTCAAGCACAATTTTCATTGTTGTAAATTGTATATGAATATGTAGATAAGTGAAGTTTGAAACCGATTAAATTGAGTTTTTGATCTTGTTTAAAACAATCAAAATTCACATCCATTCTAACCATATTTCTCAAATTAGTACATGTAACACCAACAATATCAACTCTACCAATAATCTCCGGTACATTTACCAAATGTATGCACAAAATCACATAATCTTATCAGAAAAGTATGAAAGTGAACATATGTATGCACTGTACATACACACACCAACAACAAATAATGTGCCAAAGCTGAACGCCCCAATCAAGGCGTTGATGATAGCGATAATGCGATGGGAAAGCGAAAAGTGTTAATTTGATCCCTGGGGTGTCATACATACAAAAGCTAGCCGCAGCAGCAACTGGCGACCGCTTACAGTGTTGTTGCTGCTGTTGTTGGCATTAAAGGGGCGGTTGTCGGCAGGAACGGAAGGAGTAYTGCATTGAAACCTCAACACTAATAAAGTGTTAATAATCAACGCCGGGATGTCCCCAGACGCAGGCGAAAGTGCGCTTACTTGACTTGTGAGCTTTTGCCGGGGAAGCTCCGGCGCTTGGCGTTTGCTTTGTCAAGTTCCACACAACACAGGCAACAACAATAAAGCATGTGACATTAACTGCTGCTGATTGCAGCTAAAAAACAACAACAGCAGTAGGAAGAGAAGAAAAAATGATGAATGATGACAAGCCAACTGGGGAATGCCGTGGTTCTATGCGCTCGTGCAAGGATGGAGCGTAAAAAATATGTTTATGGTGCGAGCGGGAGCGCAGTAGCGACAATTTGATGCAGATTGTAGCAGGCGTGCGTGTGTGTGGAGGGATTTTTTTTTACCCACACCTAACATAGGTTAGAGTTTCACTTTCACAATTTGTGACAGCAACGCATTGGGCGGCGGCGGAAGTCGAATTGGTAGGGATGTCGAGGCAGTAGCGCTGGCGCGGGCAGTTAGGCAGGCGTGCGTTGCTTAAATCCAGCTTAAATTACATACAAGTAATATTCTCCAAGGAATTTAGCGGCACTTAAAAAACCCAAAAGCCACAAAAAATAAAAACACCAAATATAATTGTATGTGTAAGTACGTATATTTTTGAAGTGTTTTGTTGCTGAATTATGATTATTTCCGTGAGGCGGACATAATTTAATTTGTCATAAAAATTTCCAAAAATATATGCAATAAATTCTACAACAACAACCGTCTTTAACTTTTAATGCTTCGAAAGACGTAGCACGAGTGTGTTGGCTATGGTGGTAGTAGTGGTGGATGAGTATGGTGGTAGTGGTGGCAGCGGTGCGGGGTATTATTCAAGCGACTTTGGTTAGAGAACCCACAAATTAAATTTGCACGGCATGCGTCGGCGTCGGGTACACGCATTTGAGATGGTGTTGCTGATAGCTTTTGACAGCTTCATGCAGAGTGCCTTGGCGCATAACGGGATTACCAGCAACCCTCGATAAACAAACCGTACAATAAATGAAAACATGTTTTCTATAGTATTATTACAGTTCGGCAAATCCTTTGCGCCGCCACTTTGCACACACACACACACATATAGTCACAGAAATTGCTTGCTGCCAGCTAGTGCGTGTCCTAAAGCCTTCAAGTGTATATATTTAATTTAACAGTCATGTCAAGGATACCAGATTGCTTGTTTGTTTGTGTGTGTGTGTGTGTGTGTTGCGCAGAAATGTTTATAATTAATTTAATTAGAGTGTGAAATGGTAATGCCTGTGTAGCTAAGCGCCACCCCTCCCTCGTACTTATTACCTTAGTAATTTTCTTGTAAAYATATGCGCGTGTTTGGTGGCACCGCCCAGTTTGGGCGCTGGTACACGTGTGTGGACTGTAGTTGGGCGGCTTTGGTATGTTGTTGGTTTCGTAAGAGAGTATCATGACTGACTTGCAGGGCACAGTGGGTTTTAGTTCTTGTGGTTTAAGAGCTTGATGATCATGATTTTTCGTAAAATTCTCTTCGATTTCCTCTAAATTTCGATCCTATAACAGTTCGGTCCATATATGGTRAACGGAAGCTAAAATAATCTCTAAACCCAGAGGTATTCCTCTTCCTCTGCTTCTTCCGGCCGGTATTGCGTCGAATACGGAGAGTTGATTCGGACGACATGACCTAGCCAGCGTATCCCCCCTCCTTTAATTCGCTGTACTATATCATTGTCGTCGTATATCTCATACAGCTCATCGTTCCATCGAATGCAGTATCGAAGTGGCCAATGCGCAAAGGACCATAAATCTTCCCCAGAACTTTTCTCTCGAAAACTCGTAACGTTGACTCTTCATACATCGTCCATGCCGCTGCACCATATAGCAGGACGGGAATAATGAATGACTTAGAGCGTTTGGTTTTTCTTCGTTCAGAGAGGATTTTAGTTCTCCATTGTCTACTCAGTACGAAGTAGCACTTTTTGTTAAGAGTTATTCTGCGTTGGATTTCGAGACAGCTTTATCATATAGTGATCCACAAACTGAGGTTTTTATGTTATAATCTGCTCCTTGAAAAGGAAAATGCATTGATATCTTTAAAATTGAAGGACTAGTTCGCGGGTATATGGACAGATAGACAGATATTAGGCGCGCAAATAAGTTCTCGCTKTGTTTTTTAATAAAAATATAATTTAGTTTAAGGAGGTGTTGCAAATGAATTTTGCTAAGTATCGCCCATTCTAATCACAGCGTTTTCTAATATTTCTCGCAAAGCTCGAATAATATTATGCCCAAATTCTTCATCTTGTGATGCTATCCAAGGATCAAGCCATATTTCGATGTCGTCTTCTAAGTGGAATTGCTTCTGTGCCAGACCAAGTGCCATCGAACGTAACAAATAATAATCGGATGCTGCAGTATCAAGTGAATATGGCGGTTTAGGTAGAACTTCACATTTAAGCGCTTCTATGTAGGTTTTAACACGTTTGTCAACGTGAGGCCAAGCATTGTAGTGCAGCAGATTGACTTTTTGTGTCTGTCCTGTTATTGAGGCCATAAGGAACCCAAGTTCCTTGTCTCTGAATCAATCCCAACTCATGTAATCGCTTTGAAATGGCTTGGGGGGTAACTATCAAGCTTTTCCCGTTTGAAACGGATCCTCATCGAGCAACGGCCTACCTTCGCGGACGGTCCATAATATTGAAATCGTCGTTTTTGAATGGGCGAAACCATCCGCACCGTGGTTGTTTCTCTTGGGGTAGCTCTTTCGTAAACTTTTTGGAGTTTCCGATGCGCTTCAGCCGCTGATTTCTTTGACTGAAAGAAGATAATCGAAACTTCCTGCAAATGAAGACTATTTGGCAGGAAATCAAATATATTCGCAGAACCAAAGRGATATAACACATAAAAAAGGACTATTATAGAAATGGAGTTTCTTTTTCAAATGTTTAGGTTAGATTTATCACATTTGGATATACCAAAATCGTTCACCACTAACTGCTGGAGCCATCTGTTGCAGGGAACTAAGTTGTACATCTAACACACGGACGGTGGGAGCTAAATAGACACAGTTCATCATGCTGATCATTCAATTCTATAGCTTATGGGATTTTCGATGTCTCCTTGTGTGTGTTATAAACTTGTTGGCAACATATTACATTGTGTAATAACGAATATGTTTGCATCTTCTTCTTTAAAAATGAATTTTTTAGAAGTTTTGGAAATTAAACTGCGTAATTTACTTCGTTCAACGTTCGTATTATATTCCACTTACATAATTTTCAAACTGCTTCACTGTGAATTTAACAAATTTCTCACATTAACGCAACTCTGACTTTTTTGACATTTATTTCAACTGACAGCTGGCATACTTACATGCTTGGCGAACTTTGTTGCTGAAGCTGATGCTCTCGTCCAAACGTTGACAAGCCACCCGCCGCTACGTGGGTGTTCCATCGCCTGCCGTCAGCAAAGTGCAATGGGCGCAGCGGCACGCGTGTGCTATCACTTCACACGCCTCGCGAGCAGGTCGTTACTGCGTGGACTTATTCATCTAATACGCGTGTGTGAAAGGGCTGTGGTGTCAGCTCGTGTGTGCAGTGCAAACGAAAGAGTTCGCTCTCACCTTGGCGACGTTGCTAAGGCAAATAACTTTTTTCTTGTTGTTTTTTTTTTTGCGCCCATTTGTTGTCTTCCGCAGTTAATTGGAAATTCCATTTATCTTCTCCAGTTTGTCTTCCGTCTTTTTGTGTTCTAATTTGGAATTACGCACCGCWGTTGCTGCCGTCACCTGGCAACACCCTAAAGCGTCAAATTAGGTAGGAATCCTTTGCTTTTCGCCATTCGTTTGGAAGCATAGTTTTGGCTCTTAATTTGTTATCAGTGGTTGTTGTGTTGCTTGTTGTTTCTTAGAGGAGTTTTTGTTGTTTTTTTTTTTTTTGTGCTAAAATGTACGGTTTTGTATTACCAAGAAATTTCATTTTGTTTTAGTTGAAAACTTTACTTCATTTCGGATTTTGAGTGGAAAAATTAATTGGAAACAAGCTGAGCCCTTCTGGGGATATTAAAAAGTTGGTTTTAAAGTATGCTGACATTGTATTCGTAATAAGAAGGAATTTAGTGTGAGTTATTTTTCGCTCAATTTATTTTACAAATTTTATAATTCATTAAATTCTTGAAGTTATACTCTAGCATTTCAACCCTTTTCATATACTTTTCCTCGAAAAAACCACAGGTAAAACATATATTTCTCACAATCTTCCCCATTTTTCTTTCAGTTTTTTCCTGTCGATAATAATTTGTCAACCCTCTTAATCTATTGTTCAATTAGCAAATATATTTGAACTTTGACTTCAAAGGTCGTGGTTCATACTGTCTCCTGAGAAGGTATTAAACGTTGACCTTGTCTATGCCCTAGATTTTGTTGATTTATGAAGAAAAATATTGACAAGTATTGTTAACTCATTAGTGCTGAGCCTTCTAATCTTTAAGTAAGGCTCCTGAAGAGCTCTTGACATCTTTAATTAGGGGATTGCGTGCGGTCAAATCATAATTCTAAAAATATTTGTTCTTTAGCTCGATTCGTTGCTGCTGAAAATCTAAAAATCAAATAAAAATGCATATCTTACACTCATGGGTTAGCTTGGGTAGCACCGACTGAAGCTGTCATGGAATTTAGACGCTAAGGTAAAGAAAATAGCTACAGCATTTATTTCTCGGGTAGCTCATTGGTTCTAAACAGCAGTTGTAAGTCCTATTATTGGACGGAAATACGCGGTAAATCGTATGAAAAGTCCACAAAGAGCAGCTAGTGTATGCGTTAGCGGAGTTCTTAGAACAGCCACAAGTCGGACATTAAAAGTCATTTTATATTTACCGCCTACAGATTTGTTCTGTAAGCAACTGGCAGCGAAGTCAGCCCTTAGACTAAAGGAAACCTCCTTAACATTCGGGTATAATAAGAAGCATTCTATGATACTAAGTKACTGTTTTTACCCTACAGCTCGRATTTTSKAAATCCCATWGAATTGAACTTAAATTCGGTTCTTAATCATGCCTTTTCTTCCAGGGGCGAAGAGAATAAGTACGCAGGGATAAACATCTATACGGATGAGCCCAAATCTGATAATTGAAAAGGGTGTGGTCCATTTTCAGCAAAGTTATACACCAACATCATTTTTCGTCTACCAGAGTCGTCTCTAAGCGGGGATCACAGCAATTAGTGATATCCCTAATAACTAGCAGATGGACTAGCCAGAGCAAGCACTATCTTCTACTTCTGACTATTTGTAGATATTTATTTGGCAAACATTTATTAATAAAGCTGAGTTTCGGAGGAGTCCACTCTTGACATCTGCTGACACATAAAATTCCGTTCCCACAACAGTCGTGTCTATGTAAGCGGAACGGACCCGGATTTTTGTTCGGCCAAGGACTGTCAACTCGGCAGATTTCTGTCACTACAACAACAACAACAAATAAAATTCAAAAGGGGCTCTTTAGGACTCTAGCTGGAGCACCAAGCCTTGTCGCAACTATAGGTCGAGGGTTTCTTGACGACGTTTCTGAAGTTGCACAGATAAAATTGTGCGTACTGATGAAGTTCACCAGAAGCGCACAGTGGTTCAGAGAAAACATAATGAGGAGATTTTAGCCTTTTTTGCTTTACATTTTAAATGCTCCTGTGCGTCGTGAGTCATCCACCATACTTACTAAGGGGTTATCCAACGTTTCGTTGAGTTCCGAACTTCGTAGCAAGGTTAAAATGCCGTTTTCAGAGAATAAAAATATTTTCGATAGAATAGTTCCCTAAGTTACAAAAAAAGTGAGGGGACTGTATTCTCGGTGGTATCATAGGGGGCTTTCTAGAGACCTAGGTGCGTCACTAGACAGCAATTCTGAGTACTAATCTCCCTACTTACCCTCAGTGGCCTAAATTATGGATTATTTTGATAATATAGACTCAGCAGCTACTGATTTTTTTAATTTTTGTAAATATACCGAATAGTTTAAACATATTTTATTCTTTTTGTCCAGGGCAATGACAGGATTTAATTGATATTCTGTCATATCTTTCTGTGATGATCAAGTACTATCAGAAAATAGCTAAAGCTGAAGCTACGTCTGGAAATTAATCAGAAGTTATAGAATATTGTTTAATTTAGAGTTTATGGAGATAGAAGAAGATATAGTATTCAATTGCTTGGTTCGAAATGAGTAGTGTTAAAAAGAAAATAAATCATTCTGCTGAGATGAACGAGTCTATTCATTTTAGCGCTGGACCAACTTCGTTATTTTGCCACTRTTTGCAAAACACGATGACTGACTAATAAAGCCACTTAAGCAATGTGCTCCCTCGAAAAAGGTTTTCKAGATTACGCAGCTCCAAAAATTGTTGTTCTATAATTCACTAAGAGCATAAAATGAGTCGAAATTTCTCATATTTGGTATTTTGCTCGCATTAAGCACCAGCAAACATGTCTGAAATTTTAAGATCTGTAAAAACAGCACAAAGGTGTGGGTACACTAGAACTATATTTACATACAGCCATAAATAATAAAACATTATTATTTATACTTAAAGTATACTGTCCTTGTGAAACTACGCAGTTTGAMTACAATCCGATTAAATTTAATATCACAGCGCAATTCATTGAACTAGTTTCCAGAGGCAAAGGTAAAAGCTGTCAGCTCAGTAGGCATAAATCGTGTATACAGAATAATATTAAATTCATATGTATGTGTACATACTTATATGGTATTTGTATATTTAAGTACATATATATTTATCTATATGTACTTTAGCTGATTTTCAATTGCATCCTCATTTCGAAATCAATCAAGCAAGACAATGAGGCAGCCAACCAAAGCAATGAAAAGCTGCCATTGAGCCAGTGGAGCGAGCAACTGCACAAACGACTGATAGTGAAAGATATAGAACTACATATATTAATATAATATATACGTGGATTTATGCGCTTGAAGTGTAATATATGTGTTATGTACAGAAGCTTCTCTTCACGCAATTGTACTATATGAATACATATGTACATATAAGTACATGTTGCGGGTATACAATATTTACAGACACCRATGGCAACTCAATACCAACTCTAGCATATCAATTACAAATGAACCAGTTGAAAACATTTTGTTGGTTGCTCGTTTTGCGTTGCAAACACGCATTTCCACATACACATATACAAGTTTTGATTGTTGTTAGGGCAATCTTATTGTATTTATTGGTTGTAACCACCAGCATAGTGCAGAATTTAGAACAGACGCATAGTGCTGGTGTCGACAATTAAATATGACAATTGTTTGAAATATACACAAATACAAGAAAAATGGAAAAAAGAGCACAAAAAGAAAAAAAATAGCACAATAAATACCTTAGAGTAAGCCGAAGGGTAGGACAGGAGAAAAACATAGACTTTTTCAGGGTTATTTGGTTTTCACGAGTCGCGCTTTTTTATGGTTATACCTGCGAGATCAATACACGTGCATTTCAATAAATATTTGCTGGCCATATCGATTACAATTTCCAATTATACGCGCTTATAAAATTTTTTTTCCCATTTTTTGTCTCTAAAGCGTTTATTATGGAGTAGCAAAGAGCAACGAATTTTTTCCACAAATCTACGTTTTATGATYTTTTATACCCTTAACAACTTATATTTGGCACTTTTTGTCATTTTTACGTTAAAGACGTTATTCCATCAGTGTACAGCTTTTCTGGTTTCTCGGCGAAAAACGACGACAAGTAATTTTTACAGGCTCCTCTTGAAGCCAATTTTACTCAAGTTTTGCATTGACTAAARCAAATGGTAGTCTAATGGTGCAAGGGGTCAGGGCTATATGAAGGATGCATCAAAACTTCTCAGCCAAGCTCTCACAGTTTTTGGCGGGTCAGCAAAGATGTGTGTGGTCTAGCGTTGTCCTGATGAAAGATGAAGCCCTTTGTTGTTCAGTTCTGGCTGGTGTTTTCGATTGCTTGTTTCAATCTCATCACTTTTTGACAGTTCGACCAGGTTGGAACAGCTCATAGTGGATGATTCTTTTTTAATTCCATCAAATACTCAGCATAACCTTTCGAGGCGTACATTAAATTTTTCACAGACAATTCATGTGGTACGCAAACATCGAGCTTCTTTTTGCAGTCAGCCTCTTTTAAATGKTTTAAAACCGTTTGATGATAAATGTTAAGTTTCTTAGCGATGTCATGGCTGCTTATGTGACGGTCCTGGTCAACCTTTCCGTAATTTCATCGACTTTTTCAACGATAGGTCGACCAGAGCGAGGTGCATCTTTCACGAACCATTGTTGTGCTACACGAACTGATACAGCATCGTCTTCGTAAACTTCACAAGTTTCGGACCACTATTATATAGCTGTCAGTCAAACTGATCGATCAGAATCCGTTTATGACATTTTATGCGTGGTTAACGGGTTTTCTTTCTTTTTCAATTTTTGTTCTGAAGGAGTTTAACCTACAGCAAAAACAAAAAAAAAAAAAGACGTTTTCCTCAATTTTCCTCCTATATGATTTTATTTTGAAATACCGCAATAATTTTAGTTTGTTAGCAGTTCACTTTCGTCTGATTTGCTTCGCTTTTCGCTTGATTTATACTAGGAGGTAATTATATAATACATTTACTTACTCACAGCCCTAGCCATATGCGCCGGTGTGTTGTAATCCGTTTGTGTGGCAAGGCCATCTGCTCTTTGCCAAAATAGTATCGATTTACAAACTTTTACAAAAGGCAGTATATACTTACATATACATGTATATAGTATAGATATGTATGTTCGTAAGGAGGTATGTATGTGTGTGTGTTAAGCCATATAGCAGTGAAATAAATTAACTGCATGGACATTGGACATTGAACCTGAAAGTCTATACATCAGTATCAATATATTATATATGTATGTATAGGTGTTTCGTGAAAATATTATTGATTAGAAATGTTGCAACATGATGCCGCAGCTGATGTTTTAACACACGTACATAAATACTAAAACACAATGCGTGCGCTGCAAAGGTAATTAAAATGTTATGCTAAAAGAGTTGAGCAGCGTGCGGATGAAAGTGGGAAAGTATTGGGGTGGTTCACGTTAGAAATTAATTGAAAGTGAGTGAAGTTGCCAGTATCAGGCTGGTTCATGTGTTATACTTACATYGCGTAGCTTTAGAAACCCATTTATGTGTTTTTGTTGCGATTTTCGTATTGATTTATGCGGAATTTTCCCCAAARATAAATTTAACGGTACACTTATGTATGTAACGGTTGTTTTATAGGTTATATCAGGTTTCCATTTACAGAACACCAATCTCATATATATCAGTCAARATTGAAAATAGTGTACGTCTAGGAATAGTTATGAACAGCTATATCTTGGAAGAGAAACCTGGGAAACCCACCAACAAAGAGGAGTCCTATCGTCCGATAACTATTATCTCTCCAATAGTGAAGACTACTCTYGACCTTCACACACTAACTGGGGCTAGCAAATGACCAGCTTCTCTGGCCTCTGAAAAGTGCACAGTTCCACCACCGTTCTTAGCGTCATAAACTTCCATATATGTAGTTCATGACCTTAACTAAAAACCAMCCTGCGAGAGGACGATCCTGTAGCCTTGGRCTTGTCAAAAGCCTTTGACACAGTCAATTAWAAAACGCTATTTGAGGACATCGAAAAATTTACGCTCGCTCCATGAGTGAAGAGGTGGACTATGAACTACAGTCAGTCATCTGTACTACTTCGAGGYATAAACTCAAAACTGGGAAGAATTAGTGAAAGGGTTCCGCAGGATGGTATTCTCCCCGTTAATGTTTAACTTCTATATTTCGAAGCTCCCACAGCCACCTCGTATGCTAATGTTTGTACGACAATGACGTCGGGCAATGGAGTCGATAGCATGTGTTCCAAAGYAAAAGGCTATCTCTCCGACGTTTTTCTCGCTTCCTCGCTATATGGAACTTAAAGCTCTCCCCTACTAAACCCACAGCGGCCATATTCACAAACTGTAYGATGGAATCCAGATTTGATCTTAATATTGTAGTCGATGGTTCCTACACTCCTCATACGACCGTGATTATCGCCAAAGTTCATAGCCGCAACAAAATCCTCAAGTCGCTAGCCGAATTATAGCAACATGCCTTTTGATGTCTCCCAACGAGCCTCCGCATAGCGACACTGGCCACATCTCTGCATTCCCTTCTAACCCTACTCATCTCACACCCTTCTCGCTTTTGTGTGACCCGTCGAAACGTCGTCGATAACAACTTTTCTAATCCTTACYATCCTAACGGGGATTAGGTTTACAACAACAACCTCAGTTATGAATGAGAAGTTTTGTTTCACAATAACGGGTTCTAATTTTCCTTTTCCTGCGACCTTCCGCACAAATCTCAAGAAGGTCTTATAAGAACTTGGAACTGTTTTTTTGCAAATTTAAATATAAAAACCACGGTTATCGAGTCTGTGGTTATTATTATTATTGGACATGTTGCTTGGAAAACGATCCCTATTTACCAAATTCAATTGCTATTTAGTCTTTGGAATGGTAGACGCAAAGCAAATCACTGGTTTAGAAGGTTTGGCATCCATGGGAGCTTAAAGTAGCGGAATAAGCTTTGGAGTCTGCTCATAAATATCTTCTATTACCGCATCAAATATAACTGGAATTGGTAAATCAATTTATAAAGTCAATTCCAAGAGATGGATGTCGTTTCAAATTCTTAGTATCGAAGGCCTCTCGGAGGTCCAGATATTCGATGGCTTATGACTGATTGACAATTCATCACAACCTCGGCGGATCCCTAAATAGGCGTCTGGTTTGCCTGTAAATACTAGGTCATAAAGAAATTTTTAGAGAATAACAGAGAACGTAACCACAAATAAATAGTCAAAGAAATGTTAAATTCATTTCAAGCTTAAAGTTGCCTATTAAGTCTAAAAGTGCATTTTCTTCATTCACACTTTGACTACTTTCCAGAAAACTTAGGAAATGTATGCGAAAAAAAGGATACTGATTTCATAAAGATATTAGGGAAATGGAAAGAAGATACCAAGGAAGATGGAATGACTCATTGGTGGCAGACTATTGTTGGACGCTTCAGAGAGACTTTTTAGATGCTTCCTACAAGCGAAAATACACCAAAAGGGTCTCACTGAGAAAAAGAAATGTGTGTACATAGTACTTAGTAATGAATGTATTTGGATAAAGCAATAAGTTTGGTAATGCAATTCAGCCTTTAATTTTTATTTTAACATGATAACTTGTTCAACATAGATACCTGAATTGTCAGAAAACATCTTTCTTAGACAAAATAAAGTTATTTTCGAATTGAGCACATCCAACATAGAAGTTAGGCAAAAAATCAAAAGAGCACTAAATTTTTTTTTTATTTTTTTTTGCTGACTGGACATTTTTGATAAAAAAAAGGAACTTGATTTTTAACGGTTAGTTTGTATGACAGTTATACCGTTTATGAGTCTGATATAGGTGATTACCACAATAGAATAGCTTCTGTCTGAGAATAAGCTTGATCAATGAGCAATGTGCGCGAAATTGCGGGTTGGTGTCTCAAAAACTGAATGAATATTTCGCGTATATACAGACAGACTGAAGGACAGATATGACTAAAACAACTCAGCTCTTCTTCTTCTTATTTATTTGGCACAGACACCGCTTACGCCATTATATTCGAGTTTACTACAGCGCTCCAGTCGTTCCTCCTATATGCTTAGCTCTTACGCCAATAAAAAGAATATTGACACCTTGACAGTTGCGCATATATTTAAATTTCGGCTTAATGCGGCCTTAACCGCCGGAAAGTATGCCTCTAAAAACAATTTGATTTTGTGGGTTCTTAGTTGGGTAAGTCCAACGGACACAAAGTATTTTTATGTTTTCTTGTTATTATAAAAAATTGTGAAATGGACCAATCTAAAGTAATTTTTCATACCCACCAATTTTACTTCAGAAACCTTTAAATATAAAAAAATATATGCATGTATAGTCTCAATACGACCTGATATGGAATAACTTACTTAAGTCTGTTTTTGGACACAAACCCGCCCCTATATCTTATTTTTTGTGGGCCATGAGTATTAGTCCCCAACGAGAAAATCTCAAAAAAAAGTTGGTTCCCTAAATGACTGTCAGAAAGGCGTATGTGCTTCCGGCAACCAAGTATTCGCAGAAACAGGAGTTAGCAGTTACAAGGTGATAAAAAATGATACTGCAAATAACATCTTCCAAATAGGAACATAAGCTCTATTCAATATTGTTTAACGCATTAAAAACTAAATGACTTACTATGCAAGCACTTTAAATCATTTTAATTCGATATCAATTAAAAAAAAAAAAAACACAAAATCGCAAAAAAAAATATATCAAATATTATAAGAGAGTACATTGTGCGCCTTCTGCTTCTATGAACCCGAGCATTAAATTCACTTTAATCGCATTGGCACGATCATGAGTCAAAGTATCGTCAACTACAAATCTCTTATTGCTCAACATTTTAGATCGGCGACAAAGACAAGCGATGGCAAAATATTATATGTGTTGCTGTTGATAGCTAGCGCTAAAATTTGTGCGCTTGCACTTCCACTACATAAACGAGCTTTGCAGCATTCTGCAGTGCAACATCTATGCAAATGAATACATATATTGTAAGCACACAACAACAAATTTGTTGTTGTAGTTTGAAGTACACCGCTTGCTGCTGATCTTAGCAAATTTCTTGCAGATTTGTGTCGTGGTGGCACATTGTGGCCGCACTGCCGGCTGGCATGCTGGCGGCGAACGTGCTGATCGTGCGCGCGCAATCGCTCCACACTCGCCACGTTCACCCGCCCCAGGCACGCCAACTTTACTTTACTCCTCCCCCCCAAGTTATGCCAACAGTTGTTGAGTTTGTAAACTGCAAGTAGTGGCGTGCAGCGCATGCGGGATTTACGAACCGTGATCATTCGTTGATCGGCATGGACCTCCCGAGTGCGAATTTGCAACGCAATTTGCTATTGTTGTTGCTCAGTTTGTGCAGAAAGTAAGCGTTTCTCAAGTGTTATTGTTATTTGTTTTTGCCACTGTTATTGTGTTTGTTGTTATTGCTTGARTTAAAAATGGCCAGTGATCGCCTTGTTCTTGTTGTTGTTGTGGTCACACTTCGTGTTCAATATGCCGCATGGTTTGCTCTTCAGCCGTTCGTTTGCGCATTGTTCTCAAACTTCAATGATGGTGCTTTAATTGTTGTTGATTGTTGTTGGGTGGGCGCGATCAGCCGCTATTTGTTATCCCTTTTAATGCTGCAACAAAATGCTTGCCTCAACTTGAGATTTTTTTGATGAAGTTGCAGAATGGCAAATTTCAGCATAGTCGCACACTTATGATGCTACTTTGTGGAAAGTGGCGGTTGGTAATATGCTTTCGTAATAAGATTTAAGTTTGTTTTTAGAAAAGAGAGTCTGTTCTCTCCCTTTACTGCTGAAAAGTTTTATTAAACAGTTCTTGAAAGCCTGTGTACTCTAAAATTAGTAGTTTTGGACTTTAACGAGTTTTTATCAAGCAGTGAGAACAACTGGCGTTTGATCCATCACCATAATTAAATACCTTCTTTCAAACTGGACTTATATAATCACTAGAATATCGCTGGACGACTAGTCTGAGATTCGGGATCAATAGCAAATATAAAATGGATCTAATTAAACAACAATTATAGCCTGTTGGTAGTTAAAGACTTCCTTGGTTCGTTAAAGACTTTTTAGGATCCAGGATAATTACCAGTAAGACGTAAGTCGCGAAAGCAATCGAAGAATCCACCTTTCTCTCTTTCAAACTAATGCTCTAAAAACCACTCATAATAACCGACCTGCTGTGTGGCACGAAAGCATGGGTGAAGACTGAGAGTGGATAATTATTTGGAAGCATTTGAGATATAAGTTCTTCGAAGTGTATTTGGCTTCCTACTCCCTGGGTGAAGTACCGGATTTGATGGATTGATGGCGTAGTGCAGATAGAGCGGCTGCGCTGACTTGGTCAGATTGCTCGAATGCAAGAAAATCATCCACGATGAAGAAAAAGCCAATCCGAACTCAGATCGAGGGATCAACTCTTTGTAGACCTTGTTAAAATTGAAAATTCCAACTGGCGCCGTTGTGCGCAATGCAGAGACCTCTGGCGAAGACTTTTCGGTGCGGCCAAGACCGACACCCAATCTGATAGGTTAAGTTAGGTTAAACTGGTAGGCCAATAAACCACGCATAGATCAGTTTTGGTTCTTTGCGATACCAGAAGAAGTTTAGTGCCTAGATCCAAGAAACGTAGTCATTCTTTAGGATGCCTGCGCTTGATGTGAATTTTAACAGACCCTGCGGACTCACTATCATATCATCATCAGTGTATTGGCAACGCGGTACAAGTGCACAAGAGATGTTTCATTATTTCCYTGGTGCCCTGTTCTAAACATTTCTCGATCTGTCAGCTCCATTGTGCGGGTGTGTGCCGTCACCAGCCAGTAACCAGTTAGTATTCCGATCATGTTTCTACAGTCTCTTCTAACGGGTGCCAATAGAAATATTGTGTATTTCTGATCTACAGCTTTGCAAATGACTTTTCTGATAGTTAACAGAAAGTTTTCGCAGCCTTAGTAGTGTGATGTCAGGTAAGCTTTGATGAGCGGAAAAGGAATTGTGGTGAGATAGTTAGAGTCTGTTCTGTTGTCTTGATAAAAGATTCTGCGTTAAAATTGAAATGTATTTGTGAGTTAGAAAAGAGATTAGCTCACATTGCTCATTCCCTAGCGCTTTCTTGCATTTTCAGCTTGTTTTTTCGGAAATTCTCTAGTATATCCAGTTTTTAAATGTTGGTCATTTCTTTAATTTACAAAATTGAACAGCAATTTTCGTTTCGAAATTGAACACACTTCATTCAAAAACAAATTTTAAAAAACATTTATTTAAACGAAAAACCAATTTCTGTAGTTTCGGGTCAGGTGTTTCTTCGGTTTGCTGTCACTCTTCGTCTCTATTGATCTTTCAACTTGCTGCCACCATCAGCATTCCCCTAAATCTCAGGAAGATCACTACAGAAACTTTTGATTGACACTTCGACACAGAATGTCGTATGTCAGCTCGACTGCTTATAACGGAAATGAAGTAGCATGAAGCGCTTGATTTGCTTAAAGAAWTCACAAAATATTTTCACAACCCCACAAAAGTTCGGTACTAACAATAGACGTGCCGCTTAGTTACGGTTTGTTTTTAGATCAACTTCAGCAACACAAAAGTCAAGAGGTTGCTACGGCATAGGAGACAATATACCATTGATCACTTTACTCACTCTCACAATCAACTGATTCTCCTTCAAAATTAAACATTCAAAGTAATTTTCACCGCAACTCAAATGGTCTTCAGATACAGAACTATTTGCTCCGCCGCCAGTAACTACATATGGACGTCAGTCGAACTGTGACAAGCCTCCTTTGCCTAACGGGTGCAGATGTCATTACAGCTGTCAAAATTTGAAAGTGTACAAAATGTTTCACCTCACAAGAATATCGTTCAATATTTTCAGAAGAAACTGCATTAAACGCATAAATATAATGAGTATCTCTGCAAAATAATGAAGAAGAAGAAGTAAATTGAAAACTCCACAACTGCTGGAGAGTACTTCAGTTTTCTCAACTATTCGTTGAGGAGCTGTCAAAAAATTATGACAAGTTCATTTGGAGTGTGCATCCTTTACTTGTAAATAAAATTGAAATAAAAAATGTTTTCAATTTATTTTCGTAATTTTTTTTTTACAAAAGCGAGTATTTACAGTACGGAGTGCGTAGATAAGCAACACACAGTTGGTAAATCAGCGTTGACTGTCGATTCATGAGAATTAGTGTWACAGACACACCAATTAACATGCGTCTTGACATGGCTTTGATGTGACAGCTGTGTTGTCAACGCTGTTGTGCACTTTTGTTGACATTTTCTGCTAACTCGTTTCGCCTGCCACGAGTGCGTGTACGACATGTTTTCTCGGCTGCTCCTAAAGCGTCTATTTTAAGTTACTACTCACAGCTAGCTTAGTCTGCTTAACAAATTGTTGTTAAAATATTAGGTGTTTGTCATAAGTTTATTATTTAATGACATTTTTAGACTCGCCAACGCACGCAGACAAGGTCACAGCTTTCAAAATAAAATTGTTTCGCCATTCGAAGAAATTACTTTGTCACTTTTGACAACTCAGTTTGCAATTACTTGTGCTTTTTTCGCTGAAAACAATCGATTAATAAGCATTAGAAAAGTGTCATTAAGAGTTAGAAAAATTATTGCTTACAATAATATACAATAATTCTACATAATGTGGACTATGTTGAAATATTTAGASGAGGAAGTTACCTACATTTTTATACCCTGAACAGGGTATATTAATTTTGTCACGAAGTTTGTAACACCCAGAAGAAAGCGTCGGAGACCCTATAAAGTATATATATAAATTATCAGTATGTTGAGCTGATTCGATTTAGCCATGTCCGTCTGTCCGTCTGTCCGTCTGTCTGTATATATAAGAACTAGTCCCTCAGTTTTTAAGATATCGTTTTGAAATTTTGCAAACACCGTTTTCTCTTCAAGAAGCTACTCATTTGTCGGAACTGCCGATATCGGAACACTATAACATATAGCTGCCATATGAACTGAACGATCGGAATCAAGTTCTTGTACGGAAAACTTTCACATTTGACAATGTATCTTCACTAAAGTTGGCACAAGTTATTTTCTATGGCAACAATATAATCTCCGAGGAAATTGTTCAGATCGGTTAACTATAACATATAGCTGCCATACAAACTGAATGATCGAAATCAAATGCTTGCATGACAAACTTCCTCATTTGACGATATATCTTCACGAAATTTGATAAGAGTTATTTTTCCTAAAAATAATGTAATWTCGGAAGAAATTATTCAGATCGGTTAACTATAACATATAGCTGCCATACAAACTGAATGATCGGAATCAAATGCTTGCATGAGAAACTTCCTCATTTGACGATWTATCTTCACGAAATTTGGTAAGAGTTATTTTTCCTAAAAATAATGTAATATCGGAAGAAATTATTCAGATCGGCTTACTATAGCATATAGCTGCTATACAAACCGAGCGATCGGAACAAATGACCTGTATGGAAAACTTTCACATTTGACGTGGTATCGTGAAGAAATTTGGTATAGATTATTTTCTAAGACAACAATGTAATCTCTGAAATCTCAGTTAACGAGATATATTCTGCAAATTTGAGGTGTTTATTCTCTAAGGCAACGCTACAATAGTTGAAGAAATTTTGCAGATCGGATAACAAAACCTGCCATACAAATTGAAAATCAAAAGAAACATTTCTTGAAATTTAGCATTGGTTATTGCCCAAGATTCGCTTTAATCTTCAAAAGAATTGTTAAGGTCGGCCATACAAACCGACCCATCAAAACCAAGTTCATATATGGGCAACGTTGGCTAAATATCATCACAAAAAAAAAAAAAAAAAAAAAAAAAAAANTTGCTCTTCCAGAAGCAAGTGCCGCCACACCAAAAATTTACGTGCAAAATTCGCGAGCAAAAATCATTACTTCATATTAAAGCATGCAAAACAAATAGAATAACCGGGTCAAACGACCGCACTTGGCCAGCTTTACGCCCATTTGACCCTCAACGAATGTGGTGGCACGGCTGATGAAATTGCGCCTCGCTTAAAACGAAAAAGGTAAATGCAATAGTAAAACAGAAAAATAGCAACAAAAAGCKGCAAGGTAAAAAGCAGATTCGCTTGTGCATGAAATATGCAACTCACAGTGGCGGGCATTTGGTGGCGCACCCGCTTTTTGCGACGACCAGACACATGCATATACTTACATACTTACAATGAAAAAAGTTGACTCCATGTTAACGGCGGGCAAATTTAATTTGCGGCTAGTAACTGTAAAAAGCGCAGAATAGGCGCACAATGTGCGCTGTACATTTCGCTTGCGAAGAGCGTTGCCAATGCAAATGCTAATGAGTATGGCGACTTTTGCGTAAAAAGAGTTAATTTCTTTTTTAATTTAATTTGTTGTGGAGCAATTTCAAAGGGTCAATTCTATTGGTTGCCATAAAAAGGTTTATATTTTCAATTWATTTCATTTTGCTGTTTTCTTTCCTTGAAATGTATTATATTTGTAAATTGTAGGCAGGTACATACATATTAACAGTGAGCTTTCGTACACTTTTTACCATTCAAAATGTAATGCACAAAGAAAATTTCGAGCAGCGAAGGCGAAGCACGTCACATTGAAGGTCAAGTTTAACAAAAACAAACAATTTTTTGAAATATACAGTTTTATTCTTCATATATATATGTA
The DNA here is from genome assembly GCF_001853355.1 of Bactrocera latifrons. Lineage (NCBI taxonomy): Eukaryota > Metazoa > Arthropoda > Insecta > Diptera > Tephritidae > Bactrocera > Bactrocera latifrons. The sequence continues at coordinate 4,598,314 of NW_017535518.1, read as the reverse complement.
TGCTGAAATTGGAATTAGAGCTGTTTATTTTTATATGTAGTAATACTGTGTAGCAATTAACACAAAAAATATCCTTCACAAATTAACAGGATTTACATACAAAAACTTGGTTTTGTATGACAGCTATATCCACTAGTAGTTCGATCTGCATAATATCGGCGGAACCTATATCGCTATCTTACACAATAATCCACAAATTTCGTCAAGTTATCTTATCAAAAAAAAAAAAAAAAAAAAAAAAAAAAAAAAAAAAAAAAAAAAAAAAAAAAAAAAAAAAAAAAAATGCACCTGTGAAGGGTATATTAGCTTCGGTACAGCAGAAGTTAACCTTTTTTTTTTTTTGTGAAAAAGACCAACGAATAATATATTAGTTAGTTATAAAAAAAACTTTGGGTTTAATTAAGCTTTATATTGTTAGAGGACGGCACCAGGGAAACAAAGGAGCATCTGTTGTGCACTTGTTCCGCATTGGCAAGACTACGTTGCAAACATCTGGGGACCCCACGTTATGATTCAGTGGAGGAGGTATTCATGTATATAGCCATCCAATTATTTTAATACAAATCCTTATTATCCTTTTCAAAATTTGTTCCGGAGTCAACATAGCACGGCAACATTTGTTAAAAACCCGGCTGGAATGGCTTTCAATGCTTTCAATGAATTTAGGTTTTTCTGTTTTCTTGTCATTTTTGTTCAGATTCTTGGACATACTTATATGTATATAAACTCACGTCTCGTCGCCAATAATGACGTGTCTGATGAATTGTAGTTTCCTCAGTTACGGTATCAATTATCTTATATGCGACCTCTTTTTCACATAAAAAAAATTTTTTGGCGATGCGTTAGAGGTATTGGGATGCTTTGCTATTTCTCTGATGCCTWCGCGAATATTTTAAAGCACTGTTTTATAGGTCTAGGATTCGGTTACAGAGATAAATTTCTCCGAAATGGGTAGACTGATCGGCTTGAAACCGCAACCTTCTTAGATATATTTTTCTGGTGATGAGTTGAGAAATAAGATTTTTGATAATAATTTAGATATTTTATAGCACATAAAACTGTACAAAAGACGATTGCTTTGGACCATTTTTACAAAATGACCATTTTGTCAAAAATTCAAAATTTTGAATAAGGTGTGGTCATTGCGAGTATTCATATATTTCTTTTTTGTTTTTGAGTTTTGGATTTCTTATTTGAAGCCGTAAAACATTCCTTACCGGMGTTACGCTTTTTTAAAGGCACTCCTGCAGATAAGCTACGGGATCAAGAGAATCAAAATTTGTTATGAGAAAGTGCGTTTTCAAAAACAGTTCAGAAACAAACRCATTTTTTCTAAGTAGGAAGTGGATATAACCATTAAATTCATCTGAAAATACCAATTCAAGTAAATTCGTCCAAATTGCGAAAATTGACGTCAGGGAATCAACAAGCAAATGGTTCCGCTGCAAAAGCTTACTTAACACTATAAGATTTGCACTACATAACTATTTCAAACATATTCTCTAACCCTGTTCCCGCGAAAGCGATTAGAATATCACGTTTATCAACTCAGTAGTCTAACTTAGATATACATATATATACTCGTATATATGTATATATATTGAGTTTTTCATAAATTCAACACGCCTTGGGTGCAGTTTTTCAGTTATAAAAAAATATCAGATTACAAAAACTAAAAACCAAAAAAATGCACTGCTACTTCCATCGCACCATACCTACTTGTATTTATATTTGTGGCAGCAATAAAACTGCTTACCGCATGTAAAACTCCGAAATGAGCAATTTTTCTCAATTTTCTGCCAATTTTCGTACCTCATTGCACCACACAGCAGAAGCGCTGTGCGCTGTGCGCCGGCGTAGTTGCTCATGCTACCGGCCACCACAATGTGCCTTCACTTTTACCTGCTTTCTTTTGCGCGTGCAATTCGATACTTTTACCCGACGCTACCGACAACAACCATAGAAACCTTTCAAATTGCAAACCGAAAATTGCTTCGCTGCTGCCATTTGCTGGCAGAAATTGGTAAATTATTTCCCCTTTACAAGACACATTTCTCAACATATTTCTCGCGTGCAAAAAAAAAAAACCGTCGTCTCTTGGAAGACCGAAAAGTGTCAAATGCGTTTCCTCGTTGAAAATGCATTTCCTGCGTTTATCGGAAAATTTTTCCTCAAAATGTGACTGATTTTTTTGTCTTTTTTTCTCTGCGCCAGGGGCAAGCGTACTTATTCAGCATAGCATTTGCTACATTTTGCGAAGACGTGTATATGTGCCTTTCCACCCCATCAGCGCCTAACCTCTTGAAGACGTTTATCAATTTTCACTCGTTAAATACTTGACAAGTCAAAGGTCACAGACAATATGTGCCACTCTTCGACAAATTAGTAACAACGGAAGTGGAAATGCCTTTTCTTGGGGGTAGCGCTCAGGGAAAGGGTTAAACGCGTATATTTTCTTAATTAGCAAACAATGGTCAGTTGACATTTTTTGGTCGAAATTTCGAGGAAAACTTGAATTTTGAGTTATTTTTCTTATGTACTTTATAGAGTTTAAAAAATGGTTYAGTTCATTACGAAAACAATGGTCTCTTGACATTTCCATAATTTTGAGTTTTCCTAATTGGTGTGAGAATTTTCTTATAATGACGATTTGTAGAGCCAAGCTCCGAGATATCAATGTGGATAATGGAAAACAACGTCTGTTTGTCTTCGTTTTTATTTTCTCGAACACGTCTATATATTAATCTTTTCTATATATACTCTTAGTTTACRAAATTTCTCTTAACTCTGTGTTTTTAAAAATTTCTAAAACATATGTCTATAATTTATTCTCGCTTATTCTCACATACATACTAATACTTTTATATAAGGCTCTCACCTAATCCATTCTTCGTTTAAATCTCTTAATCTGAGCACCTTCAAAAGCCTTAGTGCAGAAAAATATTTTGTAAATGTTTGCACTAGTTTAAGGCCTAATCTGCTCTAATTACCCAAAACAGATGAAAGGTTCGACGGTCTTATGTTAAATCGTTGTCATTTAAGCGGATCAACTGAAGTACTTAGATGAGGAAGATTAAAACGCACTAACTGTTGAATTAAAATGTTTAAAAGCAAATCTTCTGCCTTATTTTTAAAACTCTTATCGAAAGGCTTACGCTTTCGAAAAGCTGATTTGTCTAGTTCTTTCAAAAATACCTGAAACAAAACCTTTATCTTAACGCAGGATGTCCTAGTTTTATGATATTCTACAAATAAGTTCACTGCAGTCGCAAAATGCCGCAAAGGTATAAAGCCGTGTCATTACCGCAATTATTTCGAAATTAAAGTCACGATATGGTAAGTTAACCAACCTGTGTATAGCTGTGGAAGATAAAAAAATCAAAAGTGCGGCACATTATCTGATCAAATTCGATTCGCCTTCAATTCGCGGAGCGACATTTAAWGYCTTCAATTGACTCAAMACGTTTCACACAGAGCTTGCTGWATAACCAGAAGCCACACGGAGCTAAGTCCGTCGAATAGGGTAGYTGCGGCACGATATTGGTTGAAAATTTGTCGAAAACCTCACGAAGAATCGTTGCAGTATGCGGTGGTGCATTATCGCAAACACCCAGAGTTTTCGGCCCTAGGACGCATAACACTCAAATAGTATTCCTTATTGATACTTTGACCGGTTGGAAGGAATTCGGTGTGCACCACAACTCGATAATCGAAGAACATTGTCAACATAACATCGATTTTTGACTTGCTTTGACGTGGTTTTTTCGGCTTCGGCTCACCTGTCGCACGATACTCGGCCGATAGATTGCCTGTTTCCGGGTCGACATCATCGTAGTCTGAAAGAATTGTTTCACAGATGATAACCCGATGGTTTTTGAAAAAGTGATTGTGGAACCAATCGTACTTTCACTCTCATAAGTCCAAAAAAATTTTCAAAATGATTTTTACTGATCTTTCTCTTAAATTAAAGATAGGTTAATAATTAACTAAGATATGAGCTTATAGTTCAAAATACGAAAAATTTTGGGGGTGTTTTGGCAAATTCCATAATGCATAATAACGACTTTTTGTAACGATCTGGTAATTTCATTATTTCCATAGTAACAACATAATTTTATGAAGCCATAAATAAAATTTGTATGCTAAAGAAAAGCAGCAATGTTTTTTAGCAATTTTGTAATAACATTTGAATTGCAGCAATAAATGTTTTGTTACTGTTAAGCTGCCACATTTACAATAAAAAGTTTGTTGTTAATTTGTGAAAGTTCGCTATTAGTTTTCAAATACAAATACTTAAATACATGCAAATGTGCTTTGGTGTGTGTGGCTTTATTGTTAATATTGTGTGGTTTAGAGTTACATTTTTAACAACAACAACAACAACGACAACAATTATTGAACACAACGGACATCCGCAATTGTTTTGCTGATTGCCACAAATAATTATGTCTAGCTGTTCTTGTTGCAACGTGGCGCTTCTGTTGTTTATTAAATAAATTTGTGGAAAATTGCGTGAAATCTAAAATCAATACTTAAACAAATGCGCTTACATAGATATATTCAAAACAAAATTACGGAACACTTTAACTTAAGTTTGAACTGATTTAAATTTTTGTTTTCTATTTCTAATGGAAATTTTATATTTTATGTAATTGCGATGTAAATGGTGTTTGGTTGATATTAACAGTGAAAAATTTAGTAATTTGTAGCTAAACAGTTTTAAAGGTCGATCCTAAGCAGTATTTCACTAAACTAATGAAAACTAGATCGCCGCATGAATTAGTATTGGACAGGGTCCGGTAAGAACTCCAGCAATTGCGTAAAGATGAACTTTACTCAGGGTAAGTAATTCAGTAGATATCTTATATTCTACTCCAGGTCAGAAGGATCTCGCAGATGTACAGGAACTGGTCGTCGATCTGAGCCTGTTAAGCGCACGAGGTTACCATTGGTCTAGTGTTAGATCGCAAGACGCCAATGGAGATCCAACTCGATCTCATTCCAACGTGATCGGGGCAAGCATGCCCCTCTGGCTAGCTCATCGGCGTTGAACTACCAGCGATTCTGCTGTGACTAGGTACCCAAACGAGTTCGATGTTCAAGTAGCTTGATCTTACTGCTCTAGTGAGAACAGATCCCCCTTGACTGGCCCTGATACACAGTTTGCGAGCTCATCGCAAGTATTACCCCTCTGTTGTCGGATTGAATGATCACTTACCTGAACGTCTATTGCCACCTGCACCTGCCTGAAAAACACTTCGACCCATCCCTGAAAAAGCTCACTGTGCCTCTTCTACAGCGACTTCTCTCCATCCACAACTCAATCATTGGTATACGAGCATAGAAATAGCCGCCTCAAATGACCTCTGAGTTGCAGTGATCCAAGTTTTCAGCAATGTAATTGAAGAAAGGAGAGAATCTCGGCGTGTCCTTGTTCGCACACTTTCATATGCCCAGCTTTCCTGAGCTTTAGAGCACACTTTTCAGCCATACATCTATTGGCAGTCTCCATGGCTGCTAACAAAGGGTATAAACTACTATTTAAAAAAATCTGGCTTTAAAAATTTAGTATTTTTTATTTATAAAAATCAATTACGAACTTGATCACTCTGTACAGCTACAACATTACTCATGTTTCTTTATTCATCTGGCACCATTTAAGGCAAATATTTTATAAAAAATAAAAACCTCTATAAAAATTAACAGTTAATTAATATAAAAGCTGTTTTCTTTTGATCATTCAATCTGCCATGAAATTCAATTGGTTCATTTGGTAATTACTTTCAATTGGTAATTAATTTTTTAGTTTTTAATCATGAGTTTAAGTTTATGTGTTTAGTAGAGCGGCTCGATTTTTTTTACTATAAAATCGTGTATGAGGAATATGTACTATAGATTACTCCGAACAAAATCCCCACTGTTCATAGAAATTCTACTTTTTTTGAGAAGCCGCCATTTTGTGAAAAATTGAAATTCTACAGATTATTCTGCACAACTTTGCCTAAGACACTATGGGTCTAAACCGGTTGCGAGTCAGCGATTTTTAAGAAGAAGTTTCAAAATAAAAATAGTCGGTTGTATGAGGGATATGTGATTTAGCCGTCCGATCTTGCGGCTTCCAAATGATCTGTATAATAGTAAAATGCACTTACGCATTAAATTTCACTGGGGTATCTTCACGCTGGTGCGAAATCGGTTTTGACCCATACTTTTTTAACTAAACTTTGTTAAAGTGTAACTTTGTTTAAAGTGATACTTAGAACATTTCCCGTACACGGGATTTTTTCGTTATTTTGGTTCTTTGCAAATCGAGCCGCTTTAGTGTTTTCGTATTCTAATTCATATTCAGGAATATCTATAAGTGGCTTTCTAAAACCGAAAATAACGGTTTATAAGCGATACACTAAAACGGTTAAAATCAGTTCGGTATATTTCCTAGTTCCTTATACTTAATGATTTTGGAACTTTCAGTTATTTCAGAAATATTTGTAGTCGAAAAAGTTTTTACGTATTTCATATTTCGTATTATTGGATTGTCTTGAAGCCAACTTTACTCCATTAAGGGAGTTCTGCATTGACCCAAACCAATGAGAGTCCAATGGTGCAAGGTCAGGGCTATATGGTGGATGCATCAAAACTTTCCAACCAAGCTCTCTCAGTTTTTGCCGAGTCATCAAAGATGTGTGTGGTCTAACGTTGTCCTGATGGAAGATGAAGCCCTTTCTGTTGATCAGTTCTGGTCGTTTTATTCGATTGCTTGTTTCAATCTCATCAGTTGTTGACTGTAAAATGTAGAATCAATCGTTCGACCAGGCTGGAGCAGCTCATAGTGGATGATTCCTTTCCAATCCCACCACACACTCAACCTTTCGAGGTGTCAATCCTGGCTTTCCGACAATTTGTTGAGATGCATCACTCTTGGACTTTGTTCTTTTTCGTCGTATTTTATCTACTTTTTCGACTACCGAATATTATTACAATATAGTATAATATATCGATTTTTTTTTGATTTTGGAGGATCTCCAAAAACGGTGTTAGGTTTTGAAGAAGTCTTTTATGCTTAAAATTATCTCAAATCCAAAAAGCAAAAAAGAAAAAAAAAACTGAAAGTATTCGATTTTTGACAAAATGGCGGCTTTCCAGAAAAGTAGTAATAATAGTTTACTTATTTTGATAAAACTGAGAATAAGAGCTTAAAATCGATTGAATAAAGAAAATCTAACCACATAAATAAGATTTAATTGAAATATAATGTCGATTGCTAAACTCCCTAGAGCTATAGACAATGAAGAACATGAAATGAAGAATGCATTAAATAACACAATCAACAATATAAAGGGTGTAGAAAAAATATTTGCATACATATGTACATATAACCAAATAAATATAAATGTGTATGCATTTTAGTATAAACATAAATGTGCTTTATCTGAGTTTATTTTCATAGAATATACAAAATACTTGTGAGTATGTGTGTGTATAAATGTTTATAATAGCAATGTGGGCGGAGCCAAAACCGCTATGGAAACAGATGCGCTACGCTTTATGCTTGCACAAGCAAATACAAGCAAAGCAAACAAACGAACTGACAACCGGCTAGTTGCCAGCTTGCTCACACACATAAGCCAGTCGTGCGCAGGCACTCACACAAACACATATATACAACGAAAAAGAGCAGTTGCTATAGAATAAATGTCAACACCTGAGCGATGAGGCGCTGATGGCGTTCGCGCAACATCCCTTCATTCGTGGTTTCAGGCGTCAGTGTTTGTGTGTGTGTACGTGTGTACGTGTGTGAGCGTTCAGCTAAGCCATAAACCAGTTTGCGAGTCGTTAATAAAACACTCAAAGCAAGTAAAACGCACACAGTCAGCAATTGGAGTGCACACACACACACATACACATACGAACTCATTTGAAGACTTGTTGTCACCCCAGCACACGACCACAATTTGTGTGCCTTCTCATAGCGCTTGAGTTTGTACTCAATGAGTGGAGTGCGGTAATCAAGTGGTGCGAGTGTTTTGTATTTTTATGCCCACGTCGTTGGGCCAACGCAACCACTGGCATTGGCGATATTGTTTTCCTTTTGTAACTGCCACTTCAGTACGTTCGAGCATCTCAAAGCGTTATATGCGGCGCAAAAGTCGGTTGTGTTGTGTGATGTGTGCACTCTAAAGGCGTGATTTCGTTACCGTCATTGTCAAGTAGAAACTTATAACAGAAGTTCAGAAATTAAAAAAAAAATATTACATTAAGCAATTTTATATTATAAAAAATAATCACAAAACCAAATACCGTTATTTAAATGCCGCGCTTTAAGTGCTCACGTATTTGATAAAGTGTTAATTAGTAAGAAGAAGAACGCGGCAGTTTGTTAATATCACTGGAATATGGTCACCCTAATGCCATACAGTTACTCTGCACCGAGATGTGGGCTAATTGAAAAAATGATTGAACCTAAGGTAGCTAAAATATGATTTTGAAAAATATGCACTTGATTTAAGATCAAGTTAGAAGCAAGTTTGGAAGGAGCTAGGTTTTAGTATAGACGTATTTTTATCAAAAAAGAAAAAACGTTAACTTCAGTTGCAGTGAAGCTACAACACCACGAATAATGGAGTTTTCATACAGGAACTTGATTTTGTTCAGTCAGTTTTTATTGCAGCTATATGCTATAGTAGTACGATCTAAACAATTTCTTCGAATATTGTAGTGTTGCTTTGGAGAGTATGTAACGTCGAATTTCGTGAAAATATCTCATCAATTGAAAAAGTTTTTCGTATAAGAACTTTGACTGTTCAGTTTGTATGACAGCTATATGCTATAGTGGTCCGATTTGAACCATTTCTGCGGATATTGTAACGCTGCTTTGCATAATAATCTATGCCAAAGTTCGTGAAGATATCTCATCAAAACAAAAAACAGTTTTCCATATAAGAACTTAAATTTAATCGTTTAATTTGTATGGTAGCTATAAGTTATAGTGGAACAATTTCTTCGGATAATGTAGTGTTGATTTGAGAAACGAGTATTGCTGAATTTCGTGAACATATCCCCTCAAATGGAAATGTTTTTCTTACAAGAACTTGATTTTGAATGTTCAGTTTGTATGACAGCTATATTTTATAGTGGTCCGATACCAGCAATACCCAGAAATGTGAAGCTATTTGTGGAGGAAAGAATGTATGGAAGGCTACACATCAATATCTCAAAAACTGAGGAACTAGTTCGGATATATGGTACATGGCTAAAGCGCCTCAACTCGTCACGGTGAAGAAATATTGTCACCGGAAATTCAAAATAACGTAACATCGCTTTTCATAATAATATATCCCTAGAAGCCACTCATATTGAAAAAAAAAGTGTTTTGGTTATAAAATGATTATATATTGGTGATATGCTGGTTATATGTTGGTTAGATATTGGTTATATATTGGTTATGTCTGACAACGGAAGCTGAAAATTCGATACTACACATATGTAACGTTTTGTAGTGAGTCGTTAGCAATCAAAAATTTAATCTCGATATTTTTGATGATGCCTTGTTTTGCATTTTAGGTGATGATATACATACATACATATGTATGTTATGTAATTACATTTTTTATAGGGCCTCGGACGTTTCTTTCTGAGTATTACAAATTTCCAGACAATTTAAATTGTTGATGATTATTATACTATGATAATTTTTAATCTCGAACGCATCTTCAGAATTGTTTTTGAAAAAGCTCAAATTTTTTTGTGAACAAAATACATTGTAAAAAAGGTATCTAAGTATAGTACAACAGCCTTATGTTTAATTTATATGGGATATAAAGCAAGTTGTCAAAAAATCTTCTTCGAAATGTCAACGACGGATTCGCGGACGGTTAGATTAAACATTATAGTGAGATCGCTGTTATGTGTAGCCTTTTGAATTAATTTAACCGAGCTCTTCTTTAACCTACTTTAATATACCTAACTTGAGAACTACTGAAACATTAGTCAGAAATTAATGTGAAAACTCATTATTTGCGCAAATTGTTTTCTATTTTCTAATTTCACGGCTTAAAGTCGGAGGTTCCTTCACGTTCCATTTGCTGTTCTTTTTAAACATCTTTTCAAACTGCTTGCAATACACTCAAACTGCGAGCACACAAGCGCTCCCATTTAATTACCTTTAACAGCAACAACTGGCAACATGCGTAAGTCCTCAAAAGCATAAACGAAATATTCAACTAATTGCTAAATTGCTCGAGTGAGCATATGTAAGCGCTTACATGGAGATCGAGCACAAGCGCATTCGGATTGCAGTCGATTGAATTTTATACCCCTTAATGAGATTGGCGAATGTGGAAAATTTTACTAGAGCATAAATTATTGGAAAGTTATTACGTTTGCACGAAACTTTTACACTGAGGGAAAGATATGCTTAATTGGCTTCTTCATGAAAGAAAAATTTTCGTGTGAGAACTTGGAAATTTTATGGCCAAAAGCAAGTTAGTTGCATCAAATGCTTAACTTGGCTCATTAACGCATTTGTACTCGTTAACAACACGTCTGAGAGAACATAAAATGTACCCTCTCTAAACACCCCTGTGCGACAGTAGCATATTTAAAGTATACGCTAATCACCATTTCGATGGACTTTTCAATTTCATAAGTCTGTTGTACTTTTAAATCCTCAAAGCAAGATTCCGAGAGAAATTGAGAAACTAGAGACTGGAATTAGAAGCTATATTTTCTTATTTATGGGCTTAGACACCGTCCACTCTCCTTATATGCTAGCTATCCGATTGATGGACTTTTCAGAGCATTACATTGTCCTCTAATAATCGAAGTTAAGTATCATTCCGTTACCTAGCCTCTGGAAGATATATATCTGAGCTAAACTTTGAAAAGATATCCTCTGCTACCAACATTAGCCTATTGGGATTCACGGTCTGCTAATGAGCCATCGAGAATTGGGGTGCTTTTTGAGAGTACAACGATTTACAATTAATTGTTTTATTCATATATAATGAAGCTTGAATGGCGACAAGGATTTTTATACAAATTAGAGACTGATACTCAGATCTATAAGAAACAGATCTAAACTAATTTTATTTTTGGATAAATGTACGTATATCGTACAATATAAATAATAAGAATTTCGATAATTTCAACCTGTTTAAGAAGAAGGTTGCTTCGTCTTTACTATACATACTTCCAAACTAGGTTTAGTTAACTGGCCGATCCTAAGAGGTATGCCACTGCTCAGCTTTTTATTTTTATTTTTTTTCCTCGATAATTACATTTTTTACTGAATCTGCTCAATTTAAGTCTAACAGTAAGCTTACAAAGATAGCTCAATCTATTTCCGAGCCCTTTTCGAACCATGACGCTCTTCTAAAAAGGCGGGAAGATCTCTTCGTTATAAGAAAACCTCTCCAAGTAGTTTTTGCTGAGGTTATTTCACAGGAATTATCCCTGCAGTCACCTGCTTGGAGTGGAACCGCCTCCTAGGAGCATGTAGAGTTCCTTTTTCAGTTAAATCGACGACATAACATAATACATCGAGCAGCAGGACGCACAAATTTCAAACAGGCACTGACCGCCATTCACAGTGGAGCCCTTAACATCTTCACTGACTCCCTCTCAGTGAGTGGCGTACTTGGAGTCAATTCACCACCCGTAGCAGACGAAGAGATCGAGTTACCGCGAAAAACGAGAGTGGCCCTTGCGCAGAATATCAAACATATGTCCAGCGTGCAACGAGTCTTGTATGACACGAACCACCTCTTAGTATGCCCTGCTAACCTTACACATCTGACACCCCTCTCCCTATGGTCCGACCCCGTCGGTACAGCGCTTTTCCTGAGTCTACCGTTCGATGATCTCGATGACAACTTATCTAATCTTTACTATTTTATCGGTATTAGGTGCTCGTTACAAGAACAATAATAACAAAGCGCCTTGTGTCGATCAAATTTGTTGAGGCGGATAATATCAGCTTTGGTTGCGTCTCTTGGTTCACCGAAGGTATGCAAAAGCTGGGTAATAGAGGAATGTTTCCACCTCATCTTTTTCCATACAACTTTGATAATTTGCTTTTAAATTTAGCAATTGAAATGTTTGTTGGGCAATTTTCACTAAGAACTCCTACACTTGCAGCAAGATGAAATATATTCCTCTCTATTCTCTCCCATTCTTAGGTCTGGTACTGAAGGAGGTACCAGTCACTGCTATACTTGTATAGTGTAAAGGCATTGGCGATGATAACATCTGATAAGTGGACATTACAAGTTTTCGAGAGATATACGACGACATGGACATAGTTCAGCGAATTAGTAGACAGCGGCTACTCTGGCTAGGGCATGTCGTCCGTATGGATAAAAATCCGATAGATCCGAGATCCGAGCATTTAAGATTTCTCAGATCAGTTTTTATATTTAGGACATATGTTTTGTAAAACTCTTTTAGTTGTATTCTTAACTTCTGTTCTTGGTAGAGTTCCAGTTTTTCTAAGAACATGTTCTTGTAAGAAAATTCTTAAATCAGTTAAGTCCTCAATTTATTAGCTTTATTTCAAGCTTGTTTACAACATAATTTTATAACTTTCGTTTCTCATTCCTTATTCCTTGGAGTCTAGTAAAAAATTGCTCAATTATTTTGTCGTAAATTAAAGATTTACGCACCGCGACTTTAATGATGACAAAAACCAAAAATATGAAGTGAAAGAAAATGAGATAAAAACAAATTTAAAAACACTAATTCTCAAACATGTTGACATGGTGGCATTAATCAATTGGCTAGCAGCTAAAGATGTGACCCAAAACTACAACAACAACGTGAGAGTAATACCCCAGAGTCTGAAGATGCGTTCATACATGTGTCACACAGAAGAACAAACGCAAAACAATATAATAAAAACCAATAAACAAACCATAAAATGATAAAAACATAAAAGCGAGGTAGTGGACAACAAGCACAACACAACTAAACAGCACAACAATAATAAAATCAGGGAAAAAGTTACACAAGTGGCAAGTGAAACAAGAAATAAAGGAAGGCTGCACACAACAACAAGACCTGACAACAATAATCACAACAACGACAAATCAATATCATCAAGCGACAATAAAAATTCAACACACCATAATTTTTGATTGTCAAAAGATGGCTTCGCAGAAGGCACGGCGCGCAAAGCGAAAACGCAAAAATATTGAGGAAAAATCAAAACTCCATGAAATTCACCTTATTACGCGGCGACGCACGTTGTAAGGACAGTAGGCGCGCTGGCGAGTGACGTAGCAAAGGTCGGTTGACTGGCGAGTGACGTCGCAACGGCTCGGCTACAGTCATTTCGGAGCGCGCGGACCCCACGCTTATGCGCTTGTAATTTATGATTCAATTCTCGCGACGATCCTTGCGTGCAACGTGCAACCACAAGCCGCAACACACGCGGCCGTCGGTGTATGTGCCGGGCAATTAACGTAAACTCACCACGCATGCGCCGCAGCACAGCGCAAGCGGCCAACGAAGATGCGATCGTGCAATGTCACAGGAATGCTGTGCCGATTAGCAGCAGCAGCAGTCGACAGAAAAATTGTCACGCAAGCAACATAATTCAAAATTAAAGAATTTAAATAACTCTACGCCGCGCAAGCGAAGGAGAAAAACTGAGAGAAAAAAATGCGAGCTGACTAACTATCGATCTTATCAGCGCCGAACAACACGAATGAAATCACCAATAAAACAAACCAAGTGTACAGCACATAGCATTAAGAATCACCAAAAACAAAAAAAAAAAAAAAAAAAAATACACACACACACACATGATAAAAGAAAGACTACAACAAATTATCAGTGCGCGCTGCGCCTAAAGAAATCGGGTATAATAATAAACCGAATCATAAGCCGTAAAGACAAAAGCGATTACGATCGCGCACAAGGAATTTTAGTTCGCTGCAACAACGCTTTAGCAGGCGACAAAAAATTCCAACTTACACAAGTACAAATGTCTGTCTGTCTGTATGTATGTTTGAGCGTGTGTGCCTCCATTTGTCCAGAAATAAGAATAAAATCAGCTAAATAATGGTTACCAACAGGTATTTGTTGCCACATACTGCACAGTATTATTGCTGTTCCTGGGTAGCTGTGACTGGCACTCGCTGGTCTTCCCCACGCAGGCACATTGGTTGTTGTTAAATTAACGTGCCCCTCGTACGCGCTTGCGCAATAAATTAGTTGACAGTTAAATGTGACAAACACGAGGTGCAGTTGTGTTCTTCAAACAACAACAATAAACTATGTATTATTAAAACAACAATCTTTAGCAATAGCTAAAGAGCTAGCGATTGAAAATTCACTTGTGAAATGTGTTGCGCTTTAGGTGCGACTTTATGGTATGGAAGCTCTCCTTGCGAGCTTTCAGTGAAATGTGTAGAGCTTTAGGTGTGACTATAAAGTATGAAACCTCTCTTCGCAAGCTTTAGTGAAATGCGTTGAGCATTACGCGCGACTTTAAAGTATTAAAGATTTCTTTGCGAGCTTTTAGTGAAATGTGTAGAGCTTTAGGTGTGACTATAAAGTATGAAACCTCTCTTCGCAAGCTTTAGTGAAATGCATTAGGCATTACGTGCGACTTTAAAGTGTTAAAGCTTTCTTTGCGAGCTTTTAGTGAAAAGTGTTGAGTTTCAGGTGTGACTGTAAAGTATGAAAGCTCTCTTTTTGAGCTTTTAGTGTAACGCGCTGAGCTTCGGGTGGCACTTTGAAGTATGAAAGCTCTTTTTGCGAGCTTTCGGTAGTAATTTAAGGACGTATTGCCTACCTGAAGCACAGAGCTTTCGCGTTGAAATAGGATTCCACATAAATCTAACTAAAAATCGTGTATAAAGCTAGATTTTCAGAACAAAGAAAAATTATGAACTTTTGGAACATTTTTGTTGTAGTGAGTTGAGTTGTGAATTCGATACTAAAATTCTTTTGCAATATTCTTCAAACCACCTTCACAGCGTTGCTTAGTGGCAACGCCACAAACTAAATTAAGCAATATTTTCACCGCTACCCAATGCCACCTTCTTCCATAGTCCAATCCCAGTACTTGTTTACTCACATGAACCACTGGGTGGTCGCGCGCTTTCTGTAATGTCGTAGCTGTCGAATGCCACCCGTCGTTCGCCAAGTAACCTTTGTGGCCAACTCGCTGTAGGGCCAGAGGGGCGTATGGTGTCGCACATGCAACAGCATTGACTTGGCGACAATTTCGTTTTGCTCCAGTGAAATTCAATTTCAATTTTAGCACCGTCTAGTTGCCCCTGTATTTGTATGCATCAATGTGAGAGGAATGTGCCTTGGTTTGTACTGCCATATAAAATGCACAGTTATTACAAAATTTAATTGTTACACAGTTAACCGGTGCGCAGCTCATTAATTTCAGCTGCCTTCGTTACACTTTTAACACGCTGCATTTACTGCAGCGAGTTTCATGTTAATTTTGACTGATGGAACTCGATATTTTGGGCTGGCCGTGGCTTTTACTCACCTTCTTTTGTGTTTTAATTACCCATCTTGGTGCTGCCGATATTGGTTAAGTACTTACATAGGGTTATATGAGTTGGGATCTTAGGCTGTAGGCACTATGGTCAAGAAAATAATTCTTAAGCCTGCAAGAATGAAATATTTGGTGCGTACTAGTAGTCTTGAGCGAATTTGTTTGTTACAAAATAACTTTCTACAATGTTAAAGATAGTTATCTGTGAAGCTATGAGTATAACTCCGTGGGTAGTTGCGTTTTGGCAAGTACCGACTGAGGGGATGTACTCTGCATAGTTGGGTATAGGCAGCCTTTTCAGCTACCGGACCACTGCAATATATTTTAACCAGAGACTTTTGCTATTGAGAAAGTCGCGGAACTAACCTCAATGCCTCAGCAGACAACTCCAGAATTAACATCTACGTGGACAGCAAACAGTCATCGTTTCTCATATTGGCCAAAAGCTAAGAACTACAACAGTGTGGAGTGTCGTCAGAAATAATCGAATCCACTTCTACTGGGTGCCAGGTCATAAAGCTCGATGGAATGAAATAGAAGACGACGTTGCCGAGAGTGATTTACGGTTGTCATTCGAAGACGTGATCAACTCTAGAGTATTGATGTCCCTGACCTTTAACATGTGATATTCGAGCTATAAAGTCTGTCTCAGGACTCATGCAGTATCTATAAAAATACTTGGACATGATATAAGACGAAAAGTTATCAAAAGTTATTTGTGAAGTGGAAATCGGTATACTTGACCCGCATGGCAACGCCATGCTTTAAGCATTTGGGGCCTCTAGGCATTAGATTCAAGAGATATCATTAGTGAGAGTATGCTCGTGTCAAGCATCCTAAAGAATGACTACTCCTCATGGACTTTGTAACTCTCTTCAAGAGGTATCATTGGTGGTGTCACAGAGAATCACCACCTATTGCAAACGACGAGCTCGAATTGCCGCGAGAATTCTGGATACTGTAGCAAGTTAAACTCCTACTTATCCAGCTCAGACCCTGTATATCTAATATACATACGTCCAGCATGCAACGAGTCCTGCATGACACTAATCACCTCTTTGCATGCCTTGCGAAACCTACACCTCTGACATCCCTCTCCTTACGGTCCGCCCCACCGAAACAGCGAGTTTCCTAATGACCTCAATGACAAGTTATCTAATCCTTACCTTCCTAACGCGAACTCCCACTAATTCAATTACATTTATGTAGCACAATTGTTTTATACATACCCTTATTTGGGTAGTCGAAAAAGTCTTTTCGTTTTTCGAATCAAATTTTAACTTATTTTTTTTTATATTTATAATAATAACTAAATAAAAAAATACGTACTATTTTGATGGACCACTTTTGCGATATACGACTGCAACGAAATCTATTGCCAAAATACGAAAAGACTTTTTCGACTACCCAATATTAAAAGAAAATTGGTCAAAATAAAAACTACAAACTTATTCCTTCCACAGTCAATTATAATTTATGTAATAACGGTAAATTTCGGAAGCATTTTCATTAACTTTACTCTACGCCTTTAATGCTTACGTTTCCACACGCCAGCAGACACTTGAAAAATTCCCACGATTATCATATGCGAAGCAGTATAAATAAAATTAAAAGTTTTATGCAAAAATAATATAAAAATTTACGAATTTACATAATAAAAGCAAGGAGCACACATTTATTTAACAGACAGAAGAAAACCACTGAAAAAGCAAAAATATTGAAAAACGTAAAATACATTGACGCAACTGCTATCAGGCGCTGGCAGGTTCATGCCTATAACATAACTAAATATAAACATAYAAACCTACTATATATATATATATATGTATAACCTGAAAAAGTGCGCAGACAGAGCAAACTGACTTCAGCTTTCCTGGAAGGCGACGAAACATCAGCAAAATTCGGTAGTCAAACTAAAAAAAAAATAATAAAAATTTTAAAATATATATTTGTGTATGTAATTATAAATAAATAATTGCATTCTCGCATAGAACTGCGGTAGAAAAAAGAACAAAACTGAAGTGAATAAAATTATAAACAAAATTAAACAAATAAACTTGCATTTAAAGGCACAAACTCGCTTGGCGCTAGTCAATGCAGAAGTCGCCGCTTTAGAAATAAAATAAACACAACAAACAATTAAATAAATTAATGTGACAAATATGCCATTGGCATATAAACAAATGCATTTTGTGAGCCACTTGCGCGCTTCAAGCGCATGAAAGTCTGTTGACTGACTACCGTCAAGGCGAAGGCGGTAGCTTCTGGTGCTTTTTGTTTTTGTAAAGCTTTTGTTTATTCCCTGCGCACAACTATAAACGAAAATGTAAAGGTTTATGCAAGCATTTATTCAATTTGCTTTTTATTTATTTTTACACTGAAATGTTTTTATATTTTTGTAAAAAAAAAATAAACCGGCGAAGGCGATGGGAACGCTTAGGCGACGGCGTGAGCACCTATTGCGGTTTTGGCTTTGTTTAACTGAATGCAATTTGCCGATGCAACAGTAATCGTATAAATATGAAAATTATAAATAAATTGTGAAAATTTGTGATTGTTTGTTTTTGTTGTATGCTATTTGTGTAGGTTTCTATGTGGGCCTCATATTGTCTATAAATATTGCTAGAAGACGTTGAGTTGTAAAAAACTGCAAATATTCAATCAATCATAAATACATACATACGTATGCTCTATTTTATTGCATTTATTAGAATTGTTGCATTTTTACTTATTTAAAATTTTTTTTTATAATTTTTGTTGCAGGTCAAACGTCCCAAAACAGAGCACACGGATACAAATGAACGAAACCGGTAAGTTTACTAGAAAAATTAAATCTCCTTAAGGGATTTCCTTGGGTAAAAAATTGTCTGTTTTCAAAAATTTGTTTCTTATAAAATATGAAATATTTTATTAGAACTTTTGTTTGTTACAAACATACACTATTAGCAAAGAAATTCTGAAATTTTTGGAAAAAAAATATTTGAAGATCGGCCATTTCGACGCCATTTCCGGTGAACCATCGGCAAAAAGATGCGCCCACGTTGGCAGGATACTCATCTAACCAGGGGGAAGAGTTAGTTAAAATCTTAACTTAGAACTTCAACGAAGGAAATAAAACTGAAAATTGAATTTATGACAGACAAGGTGTTGTAGAAGACTTCTATACACGTCCGACAACATGAACTAAAGTCATAACGATATTTGCATAGTTAGCTTCTAAAGCACCCCTAGCCACTGAATATTTGGGTCAAGTAGAAATCCAGATTCTTATGTTGTCTGTCAATCTACGAATGTATGTCTGGAGTCAGTCTGTGTGTCTACCGTCGTTTGCATGAAGGTTGCCACAGTTGCAGCGGGGCGCTTCTGATTAGGTATATTTTCGCGTGAATATGTCTCCCTGGATGTCAATCGGTGCTTTACATGTTATATTTTCCAATTGCTAATTGAATTTGAATCTTGAGCCCACTATTACATCAATGAACTTCAACTGTGGCTATGAAGTAATCTCACTATCTCACTAAGTGATATATTTTCTCCAATTTCCTGGAGCTTATGGGCAAGACTTTTGTTTTCTGCTTAGTCAGCTATGCAGTCATAGCATTTGATTCAGAGGCCATCCAGTTACTTCTATTACTTCTATTTACTTCTTCTTCATGTTTTTGGAGGTAATTTTGGTATTTTTGTAAATCGGAAAGTGGAGTAAGGAATAACTTTTTAAGTATTATAATTTAGGTATTTTAGTTACATTTATCATTAATTATCTAGTCTTTCATGGCACTTTTTTGCAGTCCTAATGTCCCGTAAACAAAAAAAAAAAAAGAAAAATATATACATATATATTTCTCTAACAACTATCGGTGGAGTCAAAGTGGCACCAAAAAGTACTTTTCTGTTACTTTAATTATTCCTCAATACAATTCACAGCTTCAAAAAGGAAAATAAAAAGCAAATCAATTCACTTTTAAACGACAAATTCTTCGCGCATACTTTTACGGCACACTTGGAAAATTAGAAATTAGAAAACACTTATGAACTTATGAGCACTTGGAACAAATAATATTAATCTCAAATTTGTATGGAAAAAAGTGTAACAAAATGCTTAGAAATTCCACTGAAACACTGCCTGTTCCTTTCACATTTTGCATACACTCACACACACTCGCACGCCTACAAACCCAAACACTCGTTTGTTTAAGAACATGTGTAAGAAATTCACAGAAATTTATGTCACAAATCTTCCGACCCATTTTTCAATTGGAGAATCACGCACTCGGTGCCGTACTTGTTCGCCTAAGCGGTTTATGAGTGAAATTAGAAAACAAAAAGGACACCAAATAGAATAAATGTGTAGAAGAAGTGTCACACAACCTCAGTATTTTTAACACTTCACGAGAGTCAGACGTATGTCATTTGAATAGGTCTAGAAAAAATTAAAGCAAAAAAAAAAAAAGAGAATTCTAAGCATTTGAAATGCGCTTAACACTTAACGCCTGCGCATGCGCATACGTTTATTGAATATACATACTATAGAGCTATAGAAACTATATAGCTATAGAAACCTGCTGCAGATGCTTTGGCAAGATGCAGGTTGCACCCACTACTTAAGGGATTAGTATGTTACAATAATGAGGATTGAAGGCGTTTGCTTTGCTGGGTCATGAGTGTTTTTATTGTGTGACGTATGTATTTACTATATATAATAAGGTATTTGTATAAAATTCGTAATCTATTTAATATATAGTTATACTTATGATCAAATATGACACGGATTGACAGAAAAAAGCCGAAACGCCTGAAAGGATATTCAACTCAGGTATGGACCGTAACAAACTATATTTTCACCAAATGTAGTCTTCTTTATTTGGGTAGACCCCGTAGGTCATTGTCGAGTTTGAAGGGAGGCCTCTCAACCGAGGCCGTTGTGTCCTTTTTATTGGGTCCCATTAGTTTCATTGGGATGATTCGCCTTTTCACTTAAGCGCGCCTTCAAATCGTTTTTTTTTTTATGGCTCCCCAGAGCTGCTTGAGCCGTATATAAAAGAATCGTTTCTGGCCACTTCCAAGTGATAGGCGTTCACAGATCTTTCCTCCCTTCCTTGAAGTTTTACACTTCCACACAATGTAATAATGCTCCTAAGCCAATATAAGCATGCCAGCGCTTAATGCATTATTTGGTACGAGTCTAGCATTGACACTTTTCATATCTAAACCATTAACCAATACACTAACCAAAACATTAGACAACGTGTTGAGTTGGTCCGTAAGAGATCGTGAGTTCCTCTACTAACTCTCTGATGACAACACGACAATCTTCAGGTACTGTTTCTTTAACTTTTTCGGTGATCGTCGTCAACAGAGGTGGATGTGCAGTTCGAAAGGGGCAAGTTTTCGATGATAACACGATCTTTACTGAATGCTTTGTACTAATGAAATACTTAGGTTCGTTAAAAATTAGACTCTCCAAGATAATTCTGCAATATTTTCAACTGCAACGTAGCCGAGATTGCATCGAAAACAAAAAATTATCAAACAATTTTTTTTTTCATGCTAAAAATCGCCGGACAAGTTTTTAGAATTTTGTATAAAATGCTTCTAAACACACACTAATTGACATGTAGATATTGTAAATGTTTGTACCAATCTAGCGAAAGATCCATCGTTTTTTATCCATGCGATTTACGGGCTCAGTTCATATGGACCAATCCGGGTTGAATTTGACCATATTCTACATATAGCAAATACAAGCATTGTAGTATTATTTAAAATATACTAGACTCCAGTGAACCAGTTCAGGTCAAATTTGATCAGATTATACATATAGCAAATAATAGCATTGTACAAATATTTAAAGCATACATATTAGACTTCAAATTATCAAAAAAAAAAATATATATATATATATATATTTTTCCCCAAAATGTTAGTCTGGCAACGCTCAGAAAATTTTTTTTTGTTATTTTTATCAATTTTTTGTTATTTTTATTTTAAAATTTATAAGTGCCACATCCATCAAAACAATTATTAATCTCCCACAATATTTTACACGATTGCAATATGCATTCGGATTCATTTATTTAACGCACAGCTGTATTTTCATACAAAAAACATAAAAATAATAATAAAAGTCCTCAATAACTCTACATTAGCTATTAAATTTCACCTAACTGAATTAATCACCGCCACAACTCATACATACACACACATAAATGTGAACATGATTATACAAACTCGTAGGCTCACACACACTTGGACATAATCACGTATAAACTAGTGTTGCTTGTAACCAAATGAAGCCGTACAATTTTCCCACTCATATTTCTGACGCTTTGGAGACATTTATTGAATTTCATTACAACAACAGCATTAGCTACGGCACCTATGCATCAAATTACAACAACAAATGGCAACAACTAAAATATGATCGAACAGCGGCACGACAATGAACTTCATTTATCATCGAAGAATTATGCATATTTACATACTTATGTACTATATGTATGTGTGTCCATAGCTGCAGAAGTAGCGCACGAGACAAACGCCAACGAGCAGGAAGGGGGTACAGAGTGAAGGCCGACAAGCAGCTGACCAATTTTAGTTGTAAGAAAAACGATGCCAAATATTTTCCCATGCTCATCGTTTAACGGTACATATTAATGCGTATGGGAGTGCGTATGTAAACGGAGCAGACAAGAGTCCACCTTAACCACCCTTTCTCCCACATTGCGGGAGAAGACAAATTTCATTCAAATACTCTGACTTATGCAGATTGCTGCGTTATATAATTGTATGTATGCATATCATTATGGATGTACATATGTATGTGTGAATGTGTATTTGTGTGCTTGCCTAGTCAACCACACGCCACAGCATGCAGGTGTCAGATTCCATTGTAAAAATGTCACCAGAAACTTTTTTCGGGAGTCTCATTGCCATGTCATTCTCAAATGATTAGTCGTGTTTGTTGTTGGTGTTGTTGTTGTTTTTATCCCCTCAATTAGCTGTAAGTTTCTCATTTTGAAAATTATAACAAATTTCTTTATGGCTCGCGCTCCAAACTCTTTCTCAGCGCTCTTTTCCTACTAGATGTTGTTATTATTGTTGTTGTGTTAGATGCTTTGTTGTTGTTGAAGTGTGTTGATTAATTGTCATATCGCGTAACAGTCAGTTGAATGACACTGCAGTGGTTTGAGCACATAAAAAATTATAGTCCTATAATTCAAAAAAAAATTATGCGAAATGATTTAAATCAGTCAAAAATTTTTAGAGAGCTATCTAAGTATATATGTACATATGTATATATGGAAAGATCCACTAAAGGTGTTTTTGGAGATTCAGGGAGTTAATTGGTTGTTGCTCTATATATGACTTTTGTTTTGAACTTTTTGGGTTTTTAGACGTATGATCTTGATATCTCACTCCGTCTACCAAACTCAGCCAGCATCTTCCAAATGGAAGTACTGGGTATAGAAAAGTTCTGTGGAGTTCTATTGAATAACTACAGGAGGATACACATAGCAACCATATAAACGGATAGGCGGGCGGCATTGCTTTCCCTGTCGGCACCACAGATTGATTCCAGTTAGTAAACAATTCCAGACAGACTTTAAGCTCACTCGTAGGGCAACTGCTTTCATCCACAATTTGGGTTTTCGTTCACTGGAAGATTATTGGCAACGAAAAAGCTGACGAGTTGCCAAAGCTAGGCACCTCTATAGATGAATCCGAAGCGAAGTAATGCCACAACAGATGGGAACGATCAAAATGAGGCTTGATCTACATTTTGAACAAATAATCAAAGAATTACAGGGTGGATGATAGGCAGCAAGAAAAAAAGCAGTAAAAAAAAGCAAAATCAACCAAGAATTTATATATTAATAATAAACAGACTTAGAGCTAATAAAGTGCAAGGAGCTCTGGGATTTTGGATTGCAAGCAATAAAAATGAGTTTGTCTTATAATAGTTTTTGTTTTCAATTTTCTCTGCTCTATTACAAACCAGAAACAGAAATCTTTGAATCAGCCACCAAACCTTGAATTGCTAACCACAAAGAGCATAACGGATGGTTTGAGCGCAACGATGAAACGGCATTGCAAGCTTATGCCATTCTTCAATAGTGCGTGTCTCTCGTGTCTCGCTTTTTTTATCTCTGGTGGGAGACATATATAGATATTTTTGAAATGGTAGCTCTTAATGGTTATAGAAAAATATGTAGATATTATTTAGTAGAGATATTTTTTCGTGTTGTTCATATACAAAGTTTCGACCATTACAGCTCTTCTTCTTCGGAGAACCTGACAAATAATTACTTCTATAGGAATACAGGAATGTAGTTATGGAAAATAAACAGAAAGATCGCATCTTGCCGCAGGACCTAGTTGTCAAACGTAATTGCAGTGTTATTCTCCGTCCCGGCGAGATCACTTAGCCCTTTGAATTATGAAATTGATTCTATACTAGAACATTTTTATTCGAAATCTTAAATTGAAAGCGAACAAACAGCTTGGGCAAGTGCTCAAGTCGCTCGACTTTTCATGCATCATCGCCTCTCTCTATAGGCTCTTAAAAAGTACCAAAATGAACCGACGTTTTCGAGCCAAATTTTGTCAGCGGTGAGGCCCGTGAATGGATATGTAAACAAGAAAAATTGCCGCAATTGAGGCAAAGGGCAACTTGAAAAGACTTAGAAGCTACCACTTTAATCGGAAAAAACAACGGTTTGGTGTGGTTTGTGGGTCGTTGGAAACATCGGTTTCAACAAGATGGCGCCACTTCCCACACATCATAAATCACTGGAGTTATTGAGTGAACACTTCGCTAAGCAGATAACTTCACGTTTTGGGCGGGTCGATTGTCCAGCTACCTACGTTAAACATTCCGGTTGTTGTCCACCAAGTTCAACGAATATCACGCCGTTACACTTTTTCATGTGAGGGTATGTAAAGTCTAAAGTCTATGCCAACAATCCCGTTTTGAGTCAAGTCTTTGAGCAGAGTATCCTGTGCGTGTGTGTGTCAGTTAGCAGTCGAAATATTTGCACGACTCGTGGAAAATTGGACTTAACGGATGAACCATCTGAAACGCAGCCACGGCCAACATTTGAAAGAGATAATCTTCAAAAAATAAATGCCAATTAAGGATTTTTTGAATGATAATAAATATTTCCCATTAAATTTGAAGTTTCTGTGTTGCTTCTATAAAAGTAGTAGTAGTGATCCTCAAAATGGATCACTCTTTATAAGAAGCTTTTTATGAAGCACCTTCAACATTTTCGTCCTTAAAACAATATCCCAAAACCAATTCAATCAACCTGACATGAGTTGATGTTTAGCGGTCAACGAACAATAATTTCTAACTGGAGTTATCATCATCATCGTCATCATCATCATCCAGTTAAATGCATAAAATTATACGTTAGTTGTATAATACCCATGTGCACAATATATGTATACATGCATGTACATATGTTGGTATGTCTTTTTAGATACATACATATGTTTGTATATGCTTAATGTCACTTAAATTTATAACCGTCATCAATCGCCTTTAAGACAACTTTTAGACTTCACTTCATCTTCATGCATATATTATATTATAGGTATATAGCACTTGTATCTCATATAGTGGAAGGTAGAAATAATAGGAATAAAAAAACTAAAATTATTTGTATATGTTTTGCGGCAAATTTCGGTCTAAACGGCAGAAGACGCAAAAAGCATAAGAGCAGCAACATTTGCCGCGCACATGTTCACACGTGGTTGCCAGCGAGGCACGCTACATCCAAACAGGCAACGGATCAAGTCAAGTGTGTCGCTAAATGGGACCGAAGCAGATGATTAGGATGTGCACAGTTTTAAATTTTTTTTTGTAATTCTGCATAGTTTCGCCTATTTTGTTAAATTTTTTATTAGTATGTGTGTGTATGAATGTATGCTTGAGCCTGTAGCATACTTTAATGCAGCTCTAAAACAGCCACTAAAGTCACTTGACAGCAATCCACAGCCCACGTATAAATACAAAAACACATACAAATGGATTGCAAGCCAAATACATACATCCTGCACATAGCAACATGTGTGTTACAGTAATTCACCGTTTTATTTTCGCTCAGCTTAAGGAAGGCACACTTGACTTTTCTGCAGGACATATATGCTTCAAGTGTTTATTTTTAATTTCATTTTCAGCCTTTCCATTTCGTTTAGTTTTTCCTTCACGCCACTTCTCTCTTTGTGCGCTATTGTTGTTGTATTTATTTTATTGTTGTTAGTGTTGTTAGCGTTTATGTTGATTTTTATGTTTGTGCCAAGAGTTATTGATTTTTTATTGCTCATTTTCGTTGCCGTCGTTGGCGACATCTCCAGCGTTTTGTTACTTTTCTGCTATCCTTCCTTTGTTTTATTTATTTTTTCTTTCTATTGCTTTACTCTTAACGTTTAAGCATTTTATTTATATTTTTTACCATTCTTCGTGTCCAGTTTTCTTATAGTTCACTGCCATTCACTAGCAATTCGTGGAACTCTGGGTAATAATTCTTGGCTTTATTAGCTCATTTGGCTGTGAGACTCTAGCACACATTAAGTTCAATTTGGTGCTTTGTCTGCAGAGTAGATCAAAATCAAAATATACAGATACGAGAGGCCTATAAAATATAAACAGTCAAATTATTTGATTTCTTATTTGATAAATTCCATTAAAATGTTAATTAAGCGCTTAGAAGAATATATTATTATTTTAGTGTAGAGGAATAAGTATTGGAAGGATAAATGTATGTGGTTCATTGAAACATTTCTAGATCGAACGAATAAATTAGAATTCGCTCTCTCGGGCTGAAACTCTTATTATTTTAGCCGTATACCTTATTGTCTGGCATTGTGTTACAAACGTGGATAGATATATAGATTTTGTTCTGATCTATAATTTAAACAAAAAAGAAAAAAAACATAAAAAATTGTTGTTTTGAAAAAGATGTTACCAGAACATACCTGAAAGCATATCCAACTAAGATCTGAACTAACGAAAAAAAAACACACTGTTTTCGTGAATTTTAACACAAACCTTTATTATCTCCTAAAAGATAATTTTTGTGTCAATACATGCATGCTAACGCCTTATCAAATTTTCAGTGTCTTCAGCGAATTTTTGGGTTTGTCAGTTTCGGATCATTCTTGAGTGTCAGGCACTAAAGTTTTAAAGAGATTTATCTTCTTCTTCTTAAATCCAAGTCTCATGACCAGTAATGATTCTTTTGGTGAATGGACCCTGAATTCTCAAGCATCGCTTTAGCGATTTTGACTCGACGTGGTTTTTGCCTAGCATTGAGACACTTCATACCCAAAATATTAACCAAAAAGTATTGAGATCCAAATTCAGATTCAAAGCGATGTTGAGATCCTCTGCTATCTCCCAGATGCCGACATGACGATTTTCGAACACTGTTTCTTTAACTCTTTCAATGTAATTGCCTTTAACTGAGATGGTTGGACGACACACATGAGATAAGTGTCGATGATTTCCCGAAGTTCAGTGAATGCTTTGTGGCACTCAAATACTTGTATTCGTGGTAAAATACATTGGTATTAAGATCAAACTTCCCATCTGGTAAAATTTGTATCCATTTGGCTCATTCGCGTAGTCTAAGTGGACAAGTCCGAATCAAGTTTGCCAGATTTAGGAACAACTACTCTGGTACTAGGTTTAGTGCTGTTCATTCCGAGACAAATTTGAATTGTATTACGTATATTAGTCCTTTCTTAATTCATACCAAGAAAATAAAGCTTACCTTAAATATCTAAAAACATATTCTATTGCTTTCCAGCCTTTGTTCTCAAACCACCGCTCAATCGCCGCATCATCAGCAGCAACAGCAACATCAACAACAACAGTCACAGCAGCCTCAACACCACACTTCACAACTTCATCCTCACTCCCTGCCACATACACAGTCGCCGCTGGGCGGAGGTGGCGCCGCTTCCTCCGCTACGTCCGGTCAATGCAGCCCACTGACGCTGCCACCCCAATCACAGCCGCTACAACCAACAATCACTTCACTGGCGTCACTCAGCGGCCACTACAATGCAGCGCCCAACCTTAATTCAAGTTGCAGCATATCATCCGGGCTAAGCGCCTACCCATCACTTAACTCCGCTGCTGCCGCTTCATTCACTCAATCGCCCGGCAGTAGTTTCTCCACATATCAGCATCCACATGCGACGGCTGAAAGCGCGTCGAGCGGTGTCGATGCTACAACAGGTCTAAGCAACACAGGAACTACAGGCGCAGGACGACATGGCGACTTAGGTGTTGGTGTGGCGGGCAGCGGTAGCGCGGGTATGTCGCACTGGCTGCCAACTGAAACGCATTTGACATCTGTAAAGTCGGAGAATCGTAGCCCGGGTCTTAATAATAGCGGCGGCAGCGGTGGCTCATCTAATGTAAATGCTGTCGGCGCTGGCATTGAGGCGCAGTCCGCGCTGGGTAGCAACGCTGCACAGTTGGATGGCGGTAGCGTGATGACGGGCAATGGTGGCGTGCCAGCCAACAGCTCCATCTACAGCTGCTCATCGGTCGGTGTCAGCGGGCTGAGTGGCATGGAGAGCAGTGTGGCGGGTATTGGTACAAACTCCTCTTCCAGCGCTGCCATAGCGGCGGTGAATTCATCAGCTGCAGCCGCAGCCGCGGCGGCTGCGTACGACACCAGCAAACATGATTACTACAATTACTACAACAGCATGCAGCAGTATACACCACCCTTCTACTCCACCTACGGCACGCCGTACACAACGGCTGCGGCGCGTGCAGCTACCAAAATTGAACCCAGTTCGCCGTACTTAACTTCATCGTACGCCACTGCGGCAAGCAACAACAATTCCTCACAGCTCTACCCAACCGCCTACGGTTACAACAACTTTGCGCAATTCGGCACTGCAGCAGCAGCGGCGGCGCAACAGGACTACAGCGGCTACTACAATGATCAGTATGGCAACTACTATAACCCAGCCAGCTACTCACCATACGCCGCCGTAAGTTCGCCCAGTTCCAGCGGCGCCAGTCATGGCTTCCATGTGGGCGCTTCCAATTTGTCCGAGAGTCCCACCGACACGCACTCGACCACACCGGTGTTGCATGCCACACATTCACCGCATTCGCCGCTGCCGATCTCACCAAATGCTGCCGCCGCAACGCTCAGCACAAACTCCACGGCAGGCGCGTCGGCGGCACATGCCAAGAGCACGCCCACCAGCAAGAGTGGACGCTCGCGTGGACGACGTCATCAGCAACCGAGTCCAACGCGCAGCACCACATCAGACACACCGAACAGTGATGCGGCCAAGCCGCCAGAACGCGTATTCATCTGGGATCTGGATGAGACGATCATCATTTTCCATACGCTACTCTCCGGTTCCTTCGCTAATCGCTACACCAAAGACCAAAGCACGCTGCTGACGATCGCCTTCCGCATGGAGGAGATGGTCTTCAATATGGCCGATACGCATTTTTTCTTCAACGAAATCGAGGAATGTGATCAGGTGCACATCGATGATGTGTCCTCCGACGACAACGGACAGGACCTGAGCAGTTACAATTTCGCGACGGACGGTTTTCATTCGGGGGCACCACCCGGCGCTCCGCCAAATCTCTGCCTGCCGACCGGCGTGCGTGGCGGCGTCGACTGGATGCGCAAACTGGCGTTCAGATATCGCAAAATCAAGGAGATCTACAACACCTACAGAGGAAAGTGAGTACCACTATTGCTATCGCTAGAGAAATGTTTATTTATTTACTGTTCATTTCCTACTTCCATAGTGTTGGCGGTCTGTTGGGTCCCGAGAAGCGCGATACATGGCTGCAAATACGCTCGGACATTGAGATGGCCACCGACAACTGGGCCTCACTGGCCACCAAGTGTCTGAATATGATTGCGCAACGTGAGAATTGCGTGAATGTGTTGGTGACGCAGACGCAATTGGCGCCCGCCTTGGCAAAAGTATTGCTCTTCGGGCTCGGCGGGATCTTTTCCATTGAAAATATCTACAGCGCACACAAGATCGGTGAGTGTTCGATTACAACAATAATGCACTATTATTTGTTTATTTTTAAACAATTTTCGCTTTGTTTGCAGGCCACGACACCTGCTTCGAGCGTATTATGACGCGTTTCGGGCGCAAGGGCACCTACGTCGTGATCGGCGATGGCACGGAGGAGGAAAACGCGGCGAAGACGTACAATTTCCCTTTCTGGCGCATATCGTCGCATAGTGATATACGCGCGCTCTACACGGCGCTCGACATGGGTTTCTTATGAAAGACGCGCAGCTGCTTCTGGCTATACAGCGCGACAATTACACTGTAAAAAATATGAGTTAAATGATGACTATTCTAATATTAACACTGCTTAACTACTTAACTAAGCGAAAATCTCTTGCATGTAAATTAAATATTATTCGTAGCTAAGCAAATATACGCACTAAAGATTAAAAGACTTAATCATTGTATTTAGTAAAAGTAAAGTATAACTATTAAATAAATTAATAAATAAAATAAACTATAATAACACTGAAATTGTGAAAACAAAAAAAAAAAAAAAAAATATTCGTTGCCTAAATGCGTTTCGCGCGGTCAAAACTAAGAGAAATTTCTCTGCCAAGTTGTATTATATTTATTGGACTTATGCCCACACAAAACTTCCCTGTCTATATATAATATATAAAATTATAATAATAAAACTATTTTTAATGTCAATGTTTTGTTGTTAATTCAAGTACTTAAAAACGTTTATGATATTGGGTCGTTCACAAAGTTATTTCGGTTGATGGCAATAGCTGATCTTATCGAACGCTTTCGCAGCCAACTTTCCATACGATTTAGCGTTATATAATATATTTGAACAGCTGATATAGCTGATATATTTTTGTCTACTTACAAGATTTATTCAATTTTTTGAAATAGTTTTTTTTTTGTTTGTGCAGATGGAAGTTCGAAAACAACATTTTCGTCATATTTTACTGTTTTGCAGTTAAAAGAAAAAGGTTAAAATGCAGTTGAAGCAATGCGCAAATTATGTGAACGAAACGCCAAAGGTGTTGATTGCATGCCCAGGGCCAAAATTGGTCTTGGAAAAAATTCGTTCCAGCAATTTTGATACTTTCAGATCTTTTGTTATCAACAATGAGTTATTAAGACCTTCCAGGAAAGGGTGCATGTTCAAGGCGAGGTGCATGCCTTGGAAGGTATATTTCTTAAGCCGTTGCTGATAACATAAAGTCGTGGGTCGACGCAAATTTATTCGAGAGATTGCTGAAAAAATTACTTAATTACTTAGTGAATTACCCAATAGTTCTAAAATAATACGTTGAACCGATTCAAAATATTTTTGAACGATCTGGCAACGATAATCAAGGCAAAAATATTTTTTAGCTTTAACTTTAAAATAAAATTCAATTCCCAAAGTACATTTGACCAGTTTTCATTACAAAAACTTGAATAAAATCGTTTCATTTTGAAGATCCAGGAATTAAAAAACAAAAAACGTTCAAAAATATTTTAAACATTGTTTATTTTTGATACTTTTAGAGAAAAATGACTTAAAAAAATAATTTTTGTTATATATTTTGAGTTATGGACATGACTAAATTATATAAAGTTGTGTTGCTTGAGAGAGTGCTCTTCTTACAAAAATATTTTTTAAACCATAATGGCAACATTTTTTTGTTCTTTTCTCTTTAAGTTCCTTCTAACGTTTTCATGATTTTGTATGATTGGTAACCTATTAGTCAGTTTTCACTCAAGAACACACACTTTTTGCTTGGCATAGAGAAAAAATATAACTTTCAATTATGAAACAAAGCAAAAACAGTTAATTTTGGTATAATAAATTCAAACATTTTTGGTATCATAAATTCAAACACTTTTAACAATTTGTTGCTTTTAGGCTCTTGATATAAACTTCAATCTCGTACAATGTGTTTGAATCATAATTTGAAAAGCAATTCAAAAACCTGTTATGCTGTCATCTAACTGTCAATTAGTTGCTAAAGTTGCCAGTTGTAAAATTTCAACTTTTACACAAATACTTACGGGGGGAAGTAACAAAACAATTAATTATAGTATATATTATATATGCCATTCTATATAAATGCATATACAGGCTAAATCAAATTTAATAATTAATAAAATAATATTAAATTTCTAAAATTATTAATATAGTATTTTAAAGTTGATCCAATTAGTTTATAAAGTAGCAATGACAATTTTCTGAAAAAAATTATAACAAAATAAAATAAAATGCACTAAATTATATGAACGATTTGAGTTTTCTTACACAATGAGGTGGAGATAGTTTTAAGGACAGACAGAAGGAAGTACATATTCCAGAGAGCCTGATTATACTCCAATGAAGTTTTGCGGCTTGTGTCAATTTTATAGTATTTGATATATTAGCATAGTAAGGGTTATTAATTTTAAAGATTTCTATAGTATAATTCTAATATTCAAAGTTTAAATCAATCGTTTAATTTTAAAAAATTTTCAGAAAAAAAAAAATTAAATAAAAGATGATCCATTTCGAGGTACCGCACTTTTTTTTTAATGAAAAAACCCAGAAACTTCAAATCTAATTGGAAACGTTCATTAAATTCAAAAGAACATTCTTTGGCATCAATTTTTTGAAGATTATGTCTTTCAAATGTTGGCCGCGACTACGTCTCAGATGGTTTATCCGCTGAGTTCAACTTACAATGACACGTTCAAGCATTTCG
The DNA here is from genome assembly GCF_001853355.1 of Bactrocera latifrons. Classification (NCBI taxonomy): domain Eukaryota; kingdom Metazoa; phylum Arthropoda; class Insecta; order Diptera; family Tephritidae; genus Bactrocera; species Bactrocera latifrons. The sequence goes on along the minus strand of NW_017535518.1, from coordinate 4,566,046 downwards.
ACTGGTAACTGGCAAATAACACACGTGATTTTTTCCTTCAAGGACTGAATGAAGCGGAATTGGCCGCATAGACTTTAAATTTTATTTATCCCCACAGAAAAAAGTCTAACGGTTTGATATCACACTATCTTGGTGGCCGATCGACCGGCGCAAAACGTGAAACTGCTCACCGAAGTATTATCTCAACAAATCCATTGATTAATGCGATGTGTGGGAAGTGGCAACATTAAATTCCATCGGCCCAAAAACCACACACTGAATGAAATGGTGGCTCTTGAATCTCTTCAAGTTTCTCTTCGTCCCAAGTGGACCTTATCGCTAAACAAAATTTGACTTGAAAACGTCGGATCTTCTTGGCACTTTTCAAGAGCCCCAGTTTTAAGGCAAAATACAGATAGGTACCGATTACGGGGTTATATCCACTTGTAAGTCAGAAAAAGACGTTTTTGTGAATTTTTGTCAGAAGAGGCATTGTATGTAATAAATAGATCCCTTTGCCGATCTGTAGAAAGGCTTCCGAAACATTGTAAGTGTCTGACGGTGAGGAATATTTTGTACTCCCAAAATTATGCCAAATCCAAAACCACAAAAATTGTGAGACCAACGGATGAATAGAGATAATAATCGAATTCTAATTTCGATTTTTCCAAAATAGCGTGTTCTCAATAAAAATTATGAAAAGTTGCTCAAGTTTTTTCGCAGAATTTTTTTTCACCAACTCTGGCCTCTCTAAACCACCCAGTGCTGCTAACGAAGTTCATCAGGACAAAAAGTTTCGTCTGCACACAGCCTCCGAAACATTGTAAGGAAAACCTTGACTGATAGTTGCGATTCTTTTGTTTCCAGTATAACAAGTTTAAGTTTTGGAGAGCCGTTTGGAACCATCGAAACTATTAGCCGAATCAACTTCAAATTTTCGCCGACAATATCGAAATAAACATATGTATGTATATGTATTTCAAATGCATAAGAATATGATTTCTTGAAATTCATAAATATATACTAGCCCGTACTTTGAACATCTGTGAAAAACAGTTGCTGATTGATGCAAATTTGTTGGCTTCCAAACTGTGATTGATTTGTCGCAATTTTTCTTGCGTCCACGTACTTACGTCAGAGAACGTATATAATTATGTTTACGTCTAGTCACGCCATAAGCAGTGTTGCAGCCATTTCCTTCCGTTTGACAGCCACTGTAATACACAGTTTGAGTGTTTTATTGCCATCACATTAAAAAAGTATATATATATAAATAGTTTAAGGTACAGCTTCTTTTAATATATGTGTATTTAATATATATTTATTCATACTTAATTTGCTGAAGTTAAAGATATTGCRTTATATTTATTTATTGCTACGCTTCAAAAGATTCCTGTCCACACTAAATTGTGCCACATTCAGCCAAAACACAAACCAACGTGTTGGATGTTACACGCGCATTGAGAGTTGAACGTTTTGAAAGCGCTGTACGCTGAGCGCTAGATTGCAAGAGTGTCGTAATTGCCGATTATCACGATACAATATGTTACTTCGTAGTAGCAGCTACGGAAAACAGCTTTGAACCTTTCAGTGGGGTCTTTCTTTGCATTAGATGAGATAATTTACCTTATTAATGTATATTACTAAAGCAGAAATTAGTGATTTCAATGAAGAAAATGCAGATATTTTGAGCTGAGAATTTTTGATTGAAAATTAGGTTACTTCTGATATTAAGTAAAAAATGTAAAAAAAAAATAAATATTTTATATCCAAAACATTAAAAAAAAGGTTACTTTAACACAAAATTTCGTGATAAAAACATTTTTTATAAAGAGAAAAGAAAATAATAGATTTTGTTATTTCAACTTTTTAAATAAGTTTTGAGGTTATGTGGTATTACAGAAAAACATGGATTTTTTTATTTGACATTTTAAAGAAGTTTTAATGCTATCTGATAAAAGTGTTAACATAAAAGTTGTAGATCCATTTACTACCTACAACCCTACCATTTATCTTTTATACATATGTACATACGATTTGTAGTTTTTCCACAAATAGAGATAATATTATACGTTTTTTATTCATAAAAACTCAACCATTCCACCTTCGTAACACTTTTAGACTCAAAATAAATCCGAAAATTATTTTTCCTTAAATTTTTCTTTTATTCTTTTTTGTTTCTAATGAGTTTCATTCTACTAGACCCTGGTCTACATTCTGTACATATATGTATCTAAGAATAATGTTTTAGTATGATAAATCTTTATGTGATTTATTAATTTTTGTGTACATATAACCTTTTGCCGACTAAATATTATTTTACCCACCCTGCCGTAGCTTATGGCTATCTACGAAAATTTGTAAACTAAAAAAATAAGTATATAATTAAATAGCGAATTTTGACCGCAGACATATCCCGCCAGCGCAACCACAAAATAATACTTCATTCACACTTCCACTGACCGCAGAGCGCACCTAACCAACTGCAGCTGCCTCACCGCAGCCTAACCTCCTCCTCCGCGGAGCTTAATTTTGCAAGTGTAAATTGCAATTTGCCGTACAACTGACTCAACAACAACAAAAGCAACAACGCCTACAAAAGCGGCGCATCTGACTAGCTGCAGCTGCATTAAGTTACAAATATCGGTTAAATCAAACGCACCCAACGTTTCTGACACGTTGACTTGCGGCCGCACAAATTATTCACACAACCGTTTGGGGGCTTCGAGTTGCCCGTGAAGAATAAATGCACATGAGTATGAAAACAATGCAGATTCTTGGTTTTCATAAGAGAGTAGAGCTTTTCAAATATTAACACTATGGAGACATTTTTGAGAACTTTGAGACCCTGTGGAATCTGGGAAGCATACTTGCGTTTAACTGATTACCCGATAAATATATTTCGTTCGGAATACCCCTATGTGATTTGGGTTTTCAATGAATTCTTCTTAGATTTGCGGATTATATTTTGGATGTGTTACAAGCTTAAAAGATTAGAGTTTTACAAATTTAAGCGAAATTAGAAAATCTTTTCTAAGAAAATATTTTAGTGAAGCACTCAGACGACATAGTGAGCCTCTAAGCTTTGCAGGGTTTGAATAGAAAAACTTCCTCGAGCCTTTCTAAAGCTTACTGCTGACCTTTTTATGAATTTTCAGCAGAGCTTTCAAATGCTTTTCAGTTGCTTTGTTAAGCTCATCCAACTTGTCAGTCTAAGTTATGCCACAATTGCTAACAAACAGCTTCGAAATTTATGCGGCGACGAGGCGAAGGTGTGGCAACATTCACCTTTAACCACAGCAATGAATTGCTGTATACAAAATTTGGCTGCCAACAACAACTAACGGAGCAACAAAATAGGCAACTACAATAAATGTGTACATATATATCGTCATCAAAAACAATCAACTAGTACAACTATTGCAGCAACAACAAGCGCCATTGGCACGCGGCTACAGAACTCAGACTGTGTTATACACTCATGCAACATTTTGTTTCTTTGTTGCCTTTTGGCAAGGAAATTGAAAGTAGTTTGTGCGCTTTGAGTTGTTGGCACCCAGTCCAAACGCACTGTTATAGTAAGAAGTTGAAGGTGGGGAAGTATAATGTTGCAAGCTCTATATACCCATTTGTGTTTTTATTGTTGTTGGTAGACGGTTGCACGCATTTCACGTCGGTGGCGTGTGAAAAGCCGATAATTGAAATTGTAAAGAGGACAGCTGCGCACAAATGCAACAAGCATAACAACAACTCCAACGATTGTTATATACTTTGCAGTTGCCCAACAACAACGACAACAAACAATTGTAATAAGCATTATTTAGTTGCTTGAGCTGTCAGTCAAAAGTTGCATCTTTCAACGCCTTTACCTTCACCTATGTGAGGCTGTTGCAACATGATGTGGCAGCGACATGTGTACTACGTGAGCGACCAGCGAGCGACCTCTACGCCCTTTCTGTTGAAGGTAATAAAATTTTATCGTCAAAACATGACCGATGCTGGCGATCAAAAGCCATCAATATCTGTGAATTTATGTGTAATCGACATTAATTTCACAAGCACACACACCCATACTCACATGCACGTCCATATGAAAATATAGCGCGATAATGTAAGCTGGCTTAGCCATATCTGGATGGCAGATTACAAATAGCACAGAACAATGTAAATCATAACTGGAAAGATAAAAGCAAGAAAAAATGTTAACTGCGTCTATATACCCTTCACAGGTGTACTTTTTGCTGCATCACTTTTGTTGTACAAAAATATCTTTGTTCTAATTTTGACTGGTTAAATGTTTGTTAGCTATATGCTATAGTGGTCCGATCTGAACGATATATTTGGAGATTGTAGCAATATCTTGGATAATATTCTAACCATTTTTCGTGAAGAAATTTTGCCAAATACAAATTTTTTTCATATAAGGACTTGAGTCTGATCGTTCAGTTTGTATGGTAATTGATAGTAGTCCGATCGGAACAGTTTATTTGGACATTATTGGAAAGCCTTGGATAATAAGCTGTGCCAAATTTCGTGAAGATACTTTCTCAAATATAGGGTAGCCGAAAAAGATTTTTCGTATCTCTAATCAAACTTTAACTTATTTTTTTATGAACTTTGATGAACCAAATATTTGCCATTTTGGTCGACAATTTTCTGCCACTTTTCCGCTAGAGACATTATTCCATCATTGTAAAACTTTTCTGGTTTCTCAGCGAAAAACTGCGACAAGTAATTTTCACATGCTTCTCTTGAAGGCAACTTCACTCCATTAAGGGAGTTCTGTATTGATCAAAAAAATTTGTAGTTCGATGGTGCATGATCAGGGCTACATGGTGGGTGCATCTAAACTTCCCAGCCAAGCTCTCCTTGCTTTTGCCGAGTCATCAAAGATGTCTGTGGTCTAGCGTTGTCCTGATTGAAGACGAATCCCTTTCTATTAATCAGTTTTGACCGTTTTTTTTTGATTGCTTGCGTCAATCTCATCAGTTGCTGACAGTAAAATGTAGAATCAATTGTTCGACAAGGCTGCAGTAGCTCCTAGTGGATGATTCCTTTCCTATCCCACCAAACACTCAGCATAACTTTCGAGGCGTCAATTTTGGCTTTGCGACCTTCTGTTGAGCTTTACCACGCTTGGACCATGCTCTTTTTTGGACAGTATTGTCGTACCTCATCCACTTCTCGCTCTTGTCACCATTAGCTTCAGAAATGCTTCGATTTCATTTCGTTTCAGCAAAGAATCACAGATGTTAATTCGGTCAATTAAATTTTACACGGACAATTTATGTGGTACAGAAACGTCGAGCTTCGTTTTGTAGCCAGCCTTCTTTAAATGGTTCAAAACCGTTTGACGAAGAAGGTTAAATTTCCTACCGATGTCATGGCTGCTTATGTGACGGTCCTGGTCAATCTTTTCCATAATTTCGTCGACTTTTTCAATGATAGCGCGAACAGAGCGAGGTGCATCTTTCACATTGAAATTTCCAGACCGGCAGCGAGTGAACCATTGTTATACTACACGAACTGATACGGCATGGTCTCTGTAAATATGACAATGATCGTGGGCAACTTGACATACCTTATTCAGGGTATAAAAGTTTATTTCAATATACACAAAACCACATATATATGTATATGAGTATTAGCGAGCATCTGCATCTCGAAAAAACAAAGGACGTGTACTGAGCACAAATCATTCAAAAACGCAACTCAGCGCGTCTCATTTGTAAGGAGGCTGATGGAGCTTGACGGACGCCTCACTTTTCTCTAATGACTAGGCGCGGATAGTCTTTCAACGCTTCTATGGTTCGGCTTGTTGTAGCACTGGCCGACTGAGCGACGACTGCATGCATCTCCGTGCGCTTGTCTACAACAGTTGTCGGCCTGCTGGATGGATGGATTGAAATGGATGAATTGTTTAGTCCGTTCTGCTTTATTGCATTTGAGGTTGTGGCGTAAAATCATTACTCTGAAGGTTAGCAGGCATCATAATGTATCAAAATCATTATTAGTAATTATTCATTGTGCATTTTGCATGAGCTGGCGAAAAGAGTGAACCTTTGTTTTGTCTTTTTTCCCAGGCCTTGTAATGAGCGCTGGTTGTTGCGGTGGCTGTAAGTGGTCACATGGTCTTGTAATGTCAGAGTGTTCTGCGGTGGCTGCATCTTGATGAAGCTCAAATTAAGCTTTTGAACTATCGAACGAAGCATCGATTATGCCTAATTTATCGCTATTTCGTTACAATAATACTTATGCATATTATAGTTTCGTCAGTTACCTATGTATGTACCTATGTACCTATGTACCTATGTATTAGGAAATTTAAAGGCTGCTTTACTCATTTGAAGTATTTCTGTTTTATTTTGTGAAGCTATTGTGCTCCGAAGAGCATACTGTATTACCATTTTCACGACAGTCTGGTCTACGTAATCGGAATGAACCGGATTTGTGTCCAGCCAAGGATTCGGAAAAATTTTGCTGCTACAACAACAGCAATTATGAGCTTCCAAAACCGGCCAAAACCATTAATGGGAAACTCTACAAATAAGAACTCATCAATTGAAGCGAGCAATTACCGCAAAATTGAGTGAAGAATTTTGCATCATGACAGCTTTGGCGTTATCTTGCAAAACCAGTTAAAAACTATTTATAAAGCAGCTGCTGGGAAGTTTTGCCTTGACCGAATTATAGTCCAAACCGTGCACTTACCGATTATAATTTTTTCAGTTCGATGTAAAACAACCTCATTGGACTACAATTGACATTAGAGTAATGCATCAAAACTTGGCTTAAGTCATATTTGGCCGACATGCCGGCGCAGTTCATGAATACAAACACAAATGGAGTCAGTTTTGAACAATGTTCAATAAAAACTTCCACGATTGCCGAAAATAAACTTTAGCAAACAGTTCAATAGATCTCTACGTTCTAATCTAGCTCAGAATGATCTCTCAGTCGCGCAATGCCTGGTCGTCAACTAAAACTTACTAAACACAAACGAGGCCCATAGCTTCACTGCCTCAAGCTGCAAGATGACAACGGAGATCCAACTCGTTCCCATTCCGATTTAACTGGAGTAAGGGTGTCCCTTTTAGCTAGCTCATCAGTTATGTAGTTCCCGGCGACTTTATTATAAGACTATTATAGAAGATTTCTCTCCAAGCTTGCCTCCTAGTCTCGACTCATCCATGAAAAAGCTCACCATGCGTATTCTCCAGCGATTTCTCCCCGTTCACATATTCCTAGTCGATATGTATAGTAATCAGTTGTATTTTCTGCTATGTTTAAAGACATGCGAATGAAGGAGAAGATAATTTAAACGTGAACCCTTGGAAGGGTACTTGTATAAGATTGAGTTGGAATGAGGATGGCATGGAATATGTGATCACGACGCTTCTTTTCCAGCGACTTCTCCCCGTCCACGTAAACCACATAGCTTCTGCGATCAAGTGGTCCAAACTTACAGACATGTTATTGAAGACAATGAGAATTTCAGTGTGAACATTTGGAAGGTTACTTCAGTTGAGTACGAAGTTGAACGAGTTAGAAGTATCCAGGGTATGAAATAGGTGGTTACGACATGTTCCTAGTCGATATGTGAGCGGAGAAAGAGCCATCAGCAGTAGCTTCTGTGGTCAATTGGTCCAAACTTACAGAAATACGATTGAAGAAATAAAGAATTTCTGCGTTAACCTTTGGAAGATATTTGTATTTGATTGAGTTGGAACGAATTAGAAGTCTCTAGGACATGGAATATATGGTAAATGTTATTTCGGCTTCTCAAGAGTTTGTAATGTTTGAAATCCGACCACAACGAATTCAGTCGTCTGATAATATTATCAAAGAAAAACCATCAAGAAGGATCTCTCCACGCGGATGTTCGCAAACCCACGATATTTTTTCTATTTTTCTTATTTTTGTGAAAATTTGTCAAAACTATCGGGCAACTATTACTATTTCTTTAAGAGTGATAAAATATAAAATGTTTAACGGACTTCTCACTGCCTCTTAAAGAGCTTACTGTACAGCATTTGTAAACATGACTGGATCTTCCGCATACAACTACATACATAAATTTATAAGTGTGAGTATAATATGAAATTCTAGAATGCATTTGTCAACCTCAAGAAGTGGTTGCCTTATGGCTGCCGTTCGGCAACTTGCGGGCAACATTGTGCGCGTGAATAAACGGAAATAAATACATACAAATGTGTCGACGAGAGACCAAACACACACACATACAGAAACCACAATGTATGGAAATTTATTTATACAACATGAATATTTGGCATTCGCTGGGAAGTTAGCTGAGCAATCATGCACCGTACAGTACACAGTGTGAATTTGTTGCACGTTGCAAGCTTTTTCGCATTGCGTTTTGTTTGGTTGCTTGGGTGAATAATTGTGGAGCGCTTGTCCTTGATGCATGGCAGTGGATAAAGCTACGTTTATTCGCAGGGAGAACCAAGAAACGAAGACGATGATTGCGTGCCGAATTTTGAAAACGTGTAAAGGAACGTGATTCCTCAAATAAATATATGTATTAGGGTGGGTAAAATTTTTTCTTCATATCCAAAATTATAATTTTTTTCGCTTAGCCACCGTGAACATATGTATCTTACGAAATTACGAAACAAATTGGTAAATTGTAATTTGTGAACAAATTTAAAAACTTATAAAAATTATCTTTTCCGATGTAAGCTTGAAATGTGACTGCGAATAACTTGTTGACAAACAATTTAAAATTTTATTTTGGCCCACCCTAATACGTATATATAATATATTTAATATGCATATATACTATTATTTCCGATATTTTACCCGAATCAGTGCATTTAGGAAAGTATCGAGCGCTGACTTAAAAAGTTTTTTTGGCTCACCTTAATATGAACGTATACTATTTTTCCGTAAAAACGCTTTTTTTGGCCCACCCTAACTAAAAACGGTTTTTTTGGCGCACCCTAATATGTATGTATATATAAAAAAATTTCCGTACTGGAATCAGAGCATTTATTATGAGAGCGTGTCGAGCAATGAATTAAGAAAGTTTTATTTCTGCCCACCCTAATATGCATATTATATATTTTTCTGCCACAGAATCAGTGCATTTATTAGAAATATTTTGGCCCAGCCTAATATGCATATATAATATTTTTTCCGTACCAGAATCACTGAATTTATTTTGGGAAAGTATTGAGCACTGACTTAAAAAATGTTACTTTAGCCCACCCTAATATGCATATGTAATATTTTTTCCGCACCGGAATCGAGCACTGACTTGAAGCGCTTTAAATAGGATATCTGCCAACATGTTGTTGTTTTATAGTATATAGTGCAAAATATATAATAATAAACTATACTGTTCATATAAAGCTCTTCTGCACATTTACGCAATTTACTCTCTTTTCAACGCTTAATTTGGCTGGCAAAACTTGAAGAACCGGCTAACTAACCAAAATACACAGGCAGACCTTTGAATATTTGTGAAATTTATTTCAAAGTTATTATTAACACATTGCTCAAATATAACAAATATCTTCAAAGTGTTTTTTGTTCCTTTCATTTTCTGAGAAGTTTGTGTACAACAACAACCAGCCGTTGCCCACTTATTGAAAAGATTCAAACTGCTTGAGGATTTGCTCGTTCATTCCGGCTTTGTGGATTAGTTTGCGTTGTTACAAAAACACTTATACGCACACTTACATATTTACATGGCTTGCCGAAGGAAGCTTTAGCAGCTTGCTGTTGTTGTTTTAGCTTTTTGGCTTCCTGGCTTTGCCTTGCTGGACTTTGTGTTGACACTGTTGCACAAGCTGGCTGTATTTAAATAATCTCCAGTCATTTCGGAAGTCAATTGTTAGATCTAAGCAGTATTGAGGATTACTGCTTAAGCTGCCGCTGAGTAAGCTGAGGAGATTTGTCGTTCTAGCGATATTTAAGACGCGAGCGTTTTTGTTTATTTGATAAGACGAAGTGCTACATAACGGTAATGGTGCAATCTAGAACAGCTGAATAAGCATTTAGCGCGGTGCAAATTACGTCGCGATAAGTTCTTACGAAATAGCTCTTCATATCTTCTTCATCCTTATTGGAGTAGACACGGCTTACGTGGTTATAGCCGAACTTACAACAGCGCGTCAGTCGTACCTCCTTTTCACTGCTTAGCGCCAATCGCAGATTGTAGCCTGGTCCTTCTCCACCAGGTATTTCTAACAGAGTAGAGATCATTCTCTTCCGGCGGGTAATGTGTCTACTCTCAGACCTGGAGGCCAGGCGGCGGAAGAAGATAAAAGAATTAATCATCACTGCGTCAATATGGTACACATTCATATAGCGAGTCGCGAGATTCAAGAACGACCGCTACCTGTGTTGCTCACATTTTCAGGGTGCGTGGCGAGGACACAAGGGTAGAAAGTAGAGTGTAACTGTTTAACCAGAAGTATGACTGTACGCTATTAAACACCATTAGTTGATCTCTGATGTTTCTTCTGATTGTTACATGATTTAATTACAGTTAGGGGTTATAAATGAAAGCAGATTAATCGGTAGGCTGTTTTTTTACTGGTAAAGTACGAAACGTTGTCTGAAGTTAGGTGAAGTACAAGACGATATCTGAAGATACCTTGAAAGTTAAGCTGAAGCGAATCAAATATCTTATATAACTGATCAACGTAATCATGTTTAGAATACCGCTGCAATGATGGGAACTGGTATGTCCCCTACATTTTTTTCACTTTTAACTACTAACAACTGGCAAGCTTTTTCACGGATGGCTTGCAGTTAGGCGGGGTTTAGAGGTGAAATCTTGTGTCGGAAGCTATCCATCAATACTGCTTTCAGGCTAACAGCTAACAGACCACTGTAGCGTCTTTCAAGTGGAGGTGGCTATCATCAAGTTAGCAGTAGATGTATTGCTCCGAAGTGCAGCTTACTTAAAATTTGTGTACATACATTCTCTACAATGGCCGAGAAAATACATAAGCTTTGAGCTCGTTGAATGTGTGCACAAAACTTGTCAAGGAGTACATAACCTCGTTGGCAGTAGTATCAAGCTTCTTTCATTTTAGAATTGTATGCATACCCAGTAACAACGAATCGCGAACTTTCAATGAGCTTGTTAGAGAGGGCAACCAATTTCATCCGATTGGAAATGTGTCGGTTTCATGAAGTCCCCTTGCGTTCCAGTTGAACCAAGCCGAGCTGAAATCATCTTGTCACCTTATCTTCTATTATCGAGCTTAGACGAGTGGCTCAGATCTAAAATCCATCCTTTTTTGTGTAGCTTATGGATTCAAAACGAACATATATCCAAGTTCTAAGTACGACCTGACGTAATTTAATCACTGAATAAGCTAAAGTTCGGATATAAATATAATATAAAAAGTAGAATATCGCTTGAGGTCAGATTAAATTGGGATAAGAGCAAGCTACCTAAAAAGTTTTTATTCCACGATTGCGACTGAAGGTTAACACTTGTTGCTTTTTCCTCTGTTTTAATTTGCTACTTTATATCTGAGCCAAATCTGCTTGTTTGTCTTAAATATATTTACCACATCCCGTCTGCAGCGAGTCTTCTGAAGATTGAAGAAGGAGAGAGCTAACGGTTCAGGATTTGCAGGGTTTGGAGCAAAGAAAGGCAAACCTCAACAAAGAAGTGAATTTTCACAAAACAATTCTCGCCATTATTATAAGGCCACCAATGGCACCTACGCTGCCACAAAGCCAACACGAGTCTGCAACATTTTATATATAGACAAAATAATACAACAATAACACAATGTTGGCTGCACTTGACATTGAATTTGCAGCAAGACCATATTGTTTTGGTATTTCGTTTACTTTTTTTTTTTGTATGCATGCATGTGTATGTAGTATGTTTCCTATAAAAGACGTTTCCACGTATTTTCACTTGGACTTGTTCACACTTTCTTTGCCTTCAATGCGACTCTTTAATGGCGGCCTTTCCTTCTTCCTCGCGCTTAGCCTTCTGGCGCGGCTCCTTGTTTCGGTTTCGGTCACTCTGGCAGCCATAAAGTTCAAGCAAATTAAAGTTTTAATTAAATTTACGGCTGCGCGCTTGTTACTAGAAGTTTACTTTACCGAAGTAGCGCCAGCATTTTCAATATTTATTGGTTCCATGCACGAAACTTTCAGATTTATAGCGTGCTGTAAAAGTAATTGGGCACTTGTAAGGGAAATGACCAATTAAAGGTTTGTTGTGAAATAAAAATTTATAACAGTTATGTTACTTGTGTACCCTCCTGTAAGGGGGAACCACAGGGAAAGTATTAAAAGAAATTTACTTGAGTGGTAAAATTGTTTGATTTGAGAAAATTCATGAGAAAAGCTCAATTCCTTTCGGTTTCATATTGAAAAGTTTTTAAATTGTTGTTACTTTTACTTTTTCCGTGGTATTTTATATATAAAAATATATTTTTTATTTTCTTTATTTCATTTCGAGAGCTGTCCTTAAACTTTTCCACTATAGAACGCCTTTACCACAAAGAACATCTCGCTCAGACTATGCCAGAGACTCTGAGAGAGACATTAGCTGGTAGCTTTGGCAGGAGAGGTTTAGTTTCGAATTTTTAATTCAAGCAATATTTCAATTATCGTTTCCGATAATGGTGTCTATATACAAAATAAAATTGCCTGCAAGTTCTAAGTTATGGCTTTCAATGCTGGTATCAAGACATGCGTTACTTGACGACTACCACCAGGAAGACATGCTTGTCAATTATTAACAAGTCACTTGATCCGATAGATCGTACGATAATTTTAAGTAACGAAAATGGTACTATTTACGACAGAAAACCAACCCACTTTTATTATGAATTAATATATGTATACATTGAGCTTAAAAACTATCAAACTCCCTGCTACTTATAGCAGTTTTATTACTCAAAATAATTCCACAGTTTAATCCAAAATTGCCATTTTTCATCATTGTCACTTTCGTTGTATTGCTTATGCAGACTCACCAAGCCAGCGTCCAACTCCCGCTCCTCTGGCGTCAGTGTTGCAATGAGATCATCAAAGGCCTCGCCAAGGAAAAAATTAAATCTTTGCAACTCAAATGCCAGCTGCCCATGCTCCTTCACAGCGCTTACTAAGTTAATATTTGTTTGAGAAATTAATTCGCCGATTATGTTGGTCGCGGCGCGTACTTCAAGCGGATCTAACGGCTCATTGATTAAGTTTATTTTCTTAATTTTGTCCAAAGCGTTCTTCAAAGCAGTGATTTTGTCGTCATGCGCAACAATATGCTCTGGCGCAGCTTTCAAGTCAACTAAAATAACTTTAATCGCCTCACAAGAAAATTGCGCAAAATGCTTTTCAAATTCCAACAACACTTTATGGCGTGCGGCTAAATCGAGTTTACTATCAGCGGGGAGTTCATTAACGCCTGTGCTGATTACTGCTTGTGCCTCCTCGATTTGCACAGGTACAGCTGAGCTGGTAACGATCAGCTGAAATGAAGTAAGTTTAGTTTTAACTTGGGATATTTAGCTATCTACATATTTCTTCTAAAATATTCACGTAAATAAATAAAAAGAAATTTTGAAAATTTTTATATGCATATTATTTACCTGTACCATGATGAAGGATGATAATAAAGTTACACAAAAGAATTTTGTCATCATTTCACTGTTGCGGCCGGTTGGTCTCACTCACTATTAAACTTAAGTAGATAAGTGATTCGAAAGCTGTCAATACACTTCATTTTATAGCAACTTGTCTTTAATTCTAATGCGTTTTCATTTAATTGTCTTCGATAATTAGCTGTTAAATTCTTAATAAACAAGTAGAGTATTTCCAACGAAAATGATTGTTTACTTTATTAACGCCTTTATTGTTTTTTCACATAATATGATTGAAGATTCAATGAATTAACTATGATGCATGGTATGGGTTTATTAATATTACGTGGTGCTACGGGAAAACTTAGTAATTCTAATTCCATTCATCACTCCCAACTATTTAGTTATTGTTATTGAATATGACTTTGCATTGTGATTTTAATTGCATTCGCATTTGTATTTATTTTCTTAGTTTGTATTTATAGTTTAGCTTGTACTTTGTAGTTGTGGTTTTGTAGTTTGTAGTTTTGTAGTTTGTAGTTGGTAGTTGTAGTTTATAGTTTTGTAGTTTGCAGTTTCTGGTATTGCAGTTTGTAGTTTGCAGGATGTAGTCTGTAGTTTGTTGTTTGCAGTTTTGTAGTAGGTGGTTGTTGTTTGAAGTTTGTAGTATTGTGGTATGTAGTTTTGTAGTTTGAAGTTTGAAGTTTGGAGTTTATAGTTTTTAGTTTATAATTTGTAGTTGGTAGTTTTGTATTGTAGTTTGTAGTTTTGTAGTTTGTAGTTTGTAATTGTACTTGTAAGGATTTCATAGCCAGAACACTACAAAGCAGAGATAAGCATACAAATTTATATTTCTATGCCTTGTAAAATTGTGCAAAAGATAAAGTGCAATTGGAAATATGAAGTATCCAGGCGACTTAATAAAAAAAAATTTGGTCCAAATATTGAATTAAATAAAACAGTTTCTTCTTTACAAATATTCCTTGTACCGCAGTTGTGCCTCTTATACTCAATTTTATACGAGAGCACAATAGATATATAGTATGTATATTATAGACCAAATTATAGTATCATATGTTCCCCCACATCACCTTTCCGCCATATTTAATGGTAATTACAGTTACATTTTCCTACTCCAATTATACAGCACATTTACTTAAATCAAATAGTTTACCTCTGCACTTTCGTGTAGCATACGCCCACTTGCTGCTAGGCACAAACGCAACGACTTACCGAAGTGACGCAAAAACTTCGAGTTAATTTAAATTTTGTAAATCAAATATTTGTGCCTCATTAAATATACGTTTTCTATTGCTGTTTGCACAAAACATGTTTAGCCTATATAAACATTGGAAATGCGCCGGAAAGTATGCAAAGTAGCAGTGGCAGCCGGCATTTAGCAGTCTGTAGGTACAGAAAGGGTCATGTTGATTCAATTAGTGGGCGACGTTTATTTGGCGAACATGCAAAAATCTGTGCCATGGAATTTTCACCCGTTTCGATTTCGCTGATTGTTTGTGTTCGCTTTAAATATGCTAATAGGCGCCGGAGAGCAAAGCGCATTTTGCGGATTATTTTATTGAATATTTAAGTTTTCTATTGTTTTTCTATTGACAATATTTTGAGAGGTATGTCTTTGCTGCTTGTTTGTATAAAAAACGCCTAATGTGGAGTATGTTTTTCAACCAATTACTATATTTATTGCATACTTTTGTACGTGGCTTAATTGATTTGTTTTCTTTATCGCCTTTTATATAATTTATTTTGCTGAAACTTGTTAGAAACGGTTTATTATGTATAAGTATATGAGCACATTTGAATAAATTTTCACTTTTTAAAAATCATTTGTATACAGAAATATATTTAATGCAGCTTCTAACCCTATAAGTAGGCAATTGTTGGCAATTTTATTCGCAAAATGTTCTTTAAAAAATGTTTGCTACTTAGTAGGTAGTTGTGCGTTTAAAAACACTTTAAATAATGCAGCAAAAGGTTTAAGAGTTGTCTGAGTGACAGGCCCACGTGTCAGGCCCACGTGTCAGGCCCACGTGTCAGGTGTTAAAGAAAGTAAAATTTCGCGCGTCGGTCTCAACCCTAATCTCAAAAGAGCTGCAATAAAGTGATGGAGTCGCATGCACATACATATATTGTTTAGTTTCCTTTTTTTTTTTAGTACACACCATCTCTATAATACTAAAGAGCATAGTATATGTATATGAGTTCTTCTCCCACATGTATTTTATGTGCTGATTTAAACACTTTTATTGTAATTCCTTTATTTTTGAACATATTACGCAATATATTGAGTTTGCACACGAGGTTTGTAACTCACAACAGAAATTGTTGGAGACTCTGTAAAGTATTATATAAATGATCTGCAGGACTTTAGTCGCTCAGTTTATGAGATAATGATCTGAAATTTTGCGTACTTTCTTTTCTACTAAAAAGCTGTTAATGTGTTGGAGTCGCCGATATCGGAACATTTTAGCACATAGCTGCCATACAAATTAACCTATAAAAATAAGGAATTATATGAAAAACGTTTTCCTTTGACGAAATATCTTCACGAAATTAAGCATTATTTATTTTTCAAAGCAACACTAACATATCTGAAAAAAGTTTTCAGATCGGATCATTATAGCGTATAGCTGTCATACAAACTGACCGATCAAAATTAAATCCTTATATGAAAGACTGTTTTATTTAAAGTGATATTTCACGAAATTCAGTGCTACTTATTTTCCAAAGCTACACTACAATATCGGAAAAACAAATTTCAGTTTAGACTACTATATTATATAGCTGCCATACAAACAGACATTTAAAATTAAGTCCTTAAATGAAAAACTTTTTTAAATGACGAGATATCTTCACGAAATTTACCATAAAAGATACTTCAAGGCACTGCTAAAAGATGTGAAAATTTTTTCCAAATCAACGAACTATAACATATAGTTGTCATATAAACTGACCATCCAAAGCAAGATAAAGGTCTTTTCGTATTCCTTTATGCTATAAGAAATGCAACTATGTAGGATATCATAGCTTCGCTGCAGCCAAAACTAATGTTTCTTCTTATCCGCCGCTCCTTATTTCCTTTGTTTGCAGTTTTTATAGCCGCAGAGTGCTGCTTTGTTTGCCACTGTTTTATTTACTTTTGTTTGCTCAGCTAATGTGGATGAAAATTTATTTGTGTTTACCTTTTGCGTTTTATTCGCTCAGCTATATATTTGTTGCTCTAAATGCTTAGAAGTTTTGCGTCTCGCAACGTTTGTTGTTGTGTACAGTTTAGTGATTTTTATTTGATTCTAAGTCCTTTGTATTTTTTTGTTATTTTTATTTGATTCCAAGTCTGTTGTATTTTTGTGCTCCATAAGCGAAAATATATGAGCGTCACGTAAGATTTCGTAAACGTCAGCTTCCTAGTCACGTTCTCATTTCTGAATTGATTTAAGTTTACCACGTGCTTTTGCTTGTATGTGTGTTTGATTGCGCAAATCCATTTGAAACGGTATGTGGGGAAGCGGCATCAGAAATTTAATTTTGCTGAGGATATATGAGGAATTTAAGAGAGATTAGAAATTGTACAACGTTGAAGAAAATTCCTTGTATAAAATGTTGTTGTCATGGCAAGGCAAGCTTAGGTTTTTGTGAGCGATAGTAACGCCAATTTATATTACACAATCTCAAAGTATTTTATTTCCTTCAATTAACCTAATACCTGTTACAAATACAACAAAAACATGCATATGGTATATGCTCACAGTAAACATGTTAAGTCCAATTAATTTCCATTTTTATGCGCGCAACTAGCGAGCACAAGCTTATTGGGGAATTATGTAAAGCACTCGGTTAATTCCCTAGAAAAGCGTCAAATAAGCATTATGCACTCACACACGTGCACTCAACCGGTTGCACAACATTATGCGAAAGTGATGCAAATCTGCATTTAACTTATTGTTATTGCTTTTGTAGTGCATAAATAGCTGCACACATGCTTCTGTAAATATGCGAAACTGTTGGGAAGCGCAGCAGTGGCTCATCCATGTGTGCCTTAAAAGTAATTGCGCATTTGTCCTTTGTGTTGCACGTACTCGGGGAGGAGTTGCCGATAAGTACTGGTTATAGTGTTTGCCAAGTTTTATGGAGCACTGATCGCTGATATGTAGATATGTGGAGTGCTTGATTATATATATGCATTTGACATTTTATGCTGTATACAATGACGGAAAAATTAATAAATACAAGCTGATTGCGTCCGTTGTCTGCAAATATCCCGTTAAACTTAGGTAATATTTACTCAATTATTGATTCCTAATATACATATGTATGTAGAATAAGTATAGTTCTTTTTAAGGCACCAAATACTTTTTTTTGTTAAAATTTTTTGCGCTTAGAAAAATAATAATTAAATTTTTTGTTTGAAACTGAGAATCACTGGATTTTAGGTGAAGGGATGGAACAGGTCACACCATCGCTTTAATATCTTGGTTGTGGCAACATTTCTTAAGAAGTTTTGAAGCATGTTTGAGTTTAGTATCCAGCTTTAACTTTCATCTTAGGATAATTTCTTTATTGGCATCGGCATCGCCTGCTCCAATATATTACGAATACTGGAAAACATATTTTTATACTCTCGCAACAAAGTTGCTAAGGAGAGTATAGGAGTTTTGTTCACATAACGGTTGTTTGTAAGTCCTAAAACTAAAAGAGTCAGGTATAGGGTTATATACACCAAAGTGATCTGGGTGACGAGTAGAGTTGAAATCCGGATGTCTGTCCGTCCGTCCGTGCAAGCTGTAACTTGAATAAAAATCGAGATATCATGATGAAACTTGGTACACGTATTTCTTGAGTCCATAAAAAGGTTAAGTTCGAAAATGGGCAAAATCGGCCCACTGCCACACCCACAAAATGGCGAAAACCGAAGACCTATAAAATATTAAAGTGAAATTTGGCACAAAGGATCGCATTAGGGAGGGGCATATTTGGACGTAATTTTTTTGGAAAAGTGAGCTTGGCCCCGCCCCCTACTTTTGTATATGACTCGTAAACTACTATAGCTATGTCAACCAAACTCTATAGGGTCGTTCCCTTCAGGCATTTTCATATACAGTTCAAAAATGGAAGAAATCGGATAATAACCACGCCCACCTCCCATACAAAGGTTATGTTGAAAATCACTAAAAGTGCGTTAACCGACTAACATAAAACGTCAGAAACACTAAATTTTACGGAAGAAATGGCAGAAGTAGCAACCAGGCTTTTTTAAAAATTGAAAATGGGCGTGGCGTCGCCAACTTATGGACCAAAAACCATATCTCAGGAATATAATCGGTATATAATATTTTTTTTACCTGATGACATGAACAAAATATGGGTAAAATCGGTTCACAACCACGCCTTCTTCCAATATATCGCTATTTTGAATTCCATCTGATACCTTCTCTGTATAATATATACATTAGGAACCAATGATGATAGTAAAATAAAACTTTACACAAATACGGTATTTGACCTGAGGTATTCCTTGTGGAAAAATTTTCGTGATCGTACTATAACTTTTCAATACAATTAAAATACATGAAAATACAACTCAATACTCAAAGTACACAAATTGATCTAATCTAATTAATTTTACAGCAAAATAAAAAAATATGTAAATAATAATATGAAATGATAATGAAATCTTGATTATCACTTTATCATGCGAGAGTAYAAAATATTCGGCGACACCCGAACTTAGCCCTTCCTTACTTGTTTCTATTTTATTTTATTTTCTCTTATCTCAAATGTGGCACCAATTTATGAAGCTTCTGTTGCTTCTGTTTGTGTTTGACACCTTTTATGATGTGTTTAGTATTTACAGAGTTTATATGTACGTTTTTATTGAACTCCATGGGTATACCTACATAACTTCCTCATATTTTCTCGTTCGCTTTCTTCTCTTATTTCTTGCAATTAAGTTATATAATTTTTCTCTTTATGAATTGTATTGTTAAGTATTAAAGAAGTTGTCTTTTCTACGCACTTTCCTCCCCCCCAACCATAAACAAAATTCGCCAGTGCGTATACGCAACATTTGAGGTACACACAAGGTGTCATAAAGTATCGTAAAATCATAAAATCATCCATTTTTATAGTAGTTTAGAAAATTTGTTGTTGGATTGCATACCAAAATAAGTTTACACAAATACAACAACTCTGAACGCTGTGTTTTCGGATCGTTATAACTTATAACTTTATGAGTCTATGTGAAACACCTTAATATCACCACTATAAGCAATTTTTTAATTTAATTATTTTTTAATATATTCAATATTCCTCGATAACTGGTTCTTCAACTTCTTTGTCAGACAATTGGAAATTTTCATCATTTTCCGTATTTTTACCATCCTTTCAATTTTGAAGTGATAGAAAAAACTAATTTACCTGCTTAATAAAGGAATGATGGAACCTGTAGAAAAGCTCCGAATTTATCCATGACTTTTGCGAGTTAGCATGTTCTAATTAGTTTTCAGACCCCTTGAAGCAACGGAGGTTTTAGGATTTACTAATTATCAATGCTTTCAAAAAACAGTCCTAATACATCTGCATTACATAGCTGAAAGTCCCAAATCTCAGTTTCGTTAATTTTGCCCGTAAATTATGAATGAACGGTGTTATTTCAGACTTATCGCTTAAGGGGACTCCACCACAAGTGGCGAATACCGTACCATTTCTTGAAATTTGCTAGCCACCCATTATGAAATTGTTTTCCATAGTACAATTTTCCAAATTCGAGTTTCGCTCTTGGCTTTAAAATTGTTACACTCATTGCACAATTATGTTGTCTTTGGCTTAAGAACCATATCGACATATTCCGATTTATGTAAAGTTTTCTTCGTTATACCTTCATGTACGTTTGCCACTGCCTCGAAACGTTTTCTGCCGTTTTTTCTTAATTTTTGAGTTGGCCGCCTTAAATCGATTTCCATGAATACTTTCATCGATTTTTCTGAAAATCTCACTTTTTTGATGCAAATTTAATCTGATTTGAAATGATTTTTTCTGCTGTGTTGACATTTCTAACACATTAACTACAAACAACTCTAAAGTTCAAATCCTCATGAGAAACTACGTATTTACTACGCGACACTACCCATAATTTTCTACACAGAATTTCGGGGAATATATAGCAATTGATTTTCCAGCCAAACAAACGATTAGGACTGAAAAATGCACAAGCTTAACCAAAAGTTAACGTGAACGCTCAAAACCGGTCAACTTAGACGAAAGTTTAACTTTCTCGCGAGTTAACTTTTGCGCGGTCCTGGTGCATTTAATTTTTAATCCAAACATCAGGAAAGATCGACCGATGATTCCAACGGCGCATAAACTACACTAAACCGTTTTTTTTTTTCTGGATGAAATGTCAGCTCTAGAATATTTTCATGTTACACTTTGAAGGATTTATTTGTTTACATATCCATTGGGCCAGACATGGGTCTCATCGCCGAACAAAATTTGGATGGAAAAGACAAGTGGGTCACTTACATATATTTATATTTTACTAAAAATTACCAGAAATAATATTAAACATTTTATTTTTATTGGAATTTTGGTATTTATTTTTTTTTTCCTTTTACAATCCGGTATTGAAATTAATTTTTTTATGTTTTTATATCTGAAATTTTGGAGTAAAAAATGAAAAATAGTTTTAATTAAAATTTCGGGATTTCAAAATAAATTAACGAAATTCTAGTTTAGTTATTTATTTAATGCATTAGCTCCAGCGATACTTATACAAGTAATAACCTTCATTTGAATTGAAGAAGAACGCGAAAAAACACGATTTTATAAATATTTCGCAAAATCTAAATAATTTAAATCCTTCATCGGATTGCACACTTTTACACAGCCCTTAGGAGAGGACTTTCTCCGCAAATTATTTCCAACCATACTGAGACTATGTCTAATTTCTGTCTTAAACTTTTTCTTCTTATACTCACTGCTTGCTATCTGAAACTTTCTTGCCGCAAGTAACTTGCCGGCCATCGCATTTACTGCGCAATTGTTGCTTAAGTTGGGGTTGTTGTGGTAGCACACAATCAGCAAACACAATAAAGTTCAAATGCAGAAATAAAATAATGAATAAAAATAACAACAAATTGAAAAAAGTAAGCTGTTAAGTGTGAACGGGCATAAAAAATTAACCAAGTTGCTGCATGCAGAGAATAATAAACCAATCCAAAGATAAATAAAGCAAACTTTTTATTTACATTGCTGCTGTTGTTGTTAGAAAGAAAAGCACAAAATTGTAATGGAAGTGCACGAGACACAACAAAGCCAAGACATTACTTACTTACTTACTCGAAGCTAAGCAGCAATAAACAACAACTACTGGTGAGATGTGGAGCAGCTGTAGGCAGGTGTTTGGTGAGCGGGAGAGTGGAGAGCGAAGGCTAAGTTGACTTAAATCGTTTCTCTTGTGGAAGGACCGAATGCAGTTAACTTTTTATTTTACTGCCAGCGGTCAGCAGCTGTAAAAGATGTACGATTGTGCTGTCTCTCTTCGCTGGGCGTGTGCTGTGCTCTTGAATTATTTATGTATTTTGACAATGTGGCTGGCGAAAGCGATAAAGCGTGGCGCAGCTAAAGTGCTTTGAGAGCTTTGAATTTTTAAAGTGTAAATTAAAAACAAAGCATTTTCGATTTTTAAGCGAGGAGTTTTTGGTTAATTCTAATATAATATATAATTTGTGCCATTATTACGATGTAATGAGGTAAAATATTCAATACAACAATGGATAAGGAATTATTTTAACTGTTGTGAACTAATTTGTTGCATCATCTTACCATAAACTTCCATCTCGCTCGTTTATATCAAAGCAATAGCATTCTGCTATTCAGAAATACAAAAAATTTCTTACAAGAGCTTTGATCGGCCAATTTGTATAGCAGCTATATGCTATATCCACTCGATCTGCGATTACACTGTTACTTTGAAAAATAACCCATGGCAAATTTAGTGAATTTATCTCGTGAAATAAAAAAATTTTCCATACAAGCATTTTATTTCGATCATTCAGCTCGTAAGGCAGCTGTATGCTCTAGTGGGCGGATAACAACATTTTATTTAACTGCTTCTTGCTCAGAAATGGATACCAGATAAGTTTCAAACCAATATCTTAAAACTTGAGAGACTATTTCGCGGATATACTGGCGGACGAACAAACAGTCGGGTATGGCTCAATCACTCAGCTCGTCACGCGGATAATTTAGATATAAGGTCTCCGACGTTTCCTTTTGGGTGTTTCAAACATCGTGACAAATTTAATATACCCTGTACAGGTTTTGTTTTTATATTAGGAGGAAGCATCGAAAAAAGGGGTGCGGGACTTTCAGCCGATAAACCTAACCTACTCCCAGCTGATGTCTTTCCCACTAGACCACTCAACAAAGTATTACTTCAAGGAATAGAAGATGACGTTTAATTCTCCCTTTATACTTGAAACCGAGGGCAGTATGGACTAAAGTCATGACGATATTTGAAAAGGTAGCTTCTGGTAGTATTTGGGTAAGGTAGAAATCCAGGTCCCCATGTTATCTTCCTATCCACGAATGTATGTCCGAAATCAGTCGGTAGGTCCAAGGTCCTTTGCATGAAATTTGCCACCGTTGCTGCCATCACAATAGAGGACTATAAAGAAACGAAGCGAACTGGGATATCGGTCCAAACTTCGATGGCAGACGAGGCTACCACAGTCTATTAAGACTCAGACCAAGAAAGCGCTGTAAACCTTAACGCGGAAAAGGAAGAAGAACTTCTTCGCTCTCCTGTGTAGACGACCGAGGATTCCAACTCTGGCAACAAGAGAGGGGCCCCAGTATAAGCCAAGGAAGGAGGGGATGAAGGCAAAAGCGAGGTACAAGGCGGCAGTCGGATTATGCAACCATCTCGAGGACAAGTCCAGTCTGAATAAAGAAGAAATGAAACGGCTGGCTTGTTCTAGAGAGAAAAGGAAGAACGGCCGGGCACACTCCGCCACACGAAACTAATGTAATGTCTCGGATCCAGCATTTGCTAATTGCATTGAAGAACATATTGCTGGAATGAGGCAGTATTTGACGAATCGCGAAAGAAAGGCGGCCACGAAAAAGGACTTCGTAGGAGGGAAGGTAGCGGCGACAGCCAATAAGAATGCAAAACGGCATTTGACCGTCGCGCTAATAGAGCGCAGTAACCAGTCGGGACAAATGCCACAAAAGCGGTGGAAAATGGTGGAAATGAAGCTATTGATGACCCTCCTTTCGAGAATGGAAGTCGAATCGAGCACACCCATGCCGTCATTTGATAGAGCAGGTTGGCGCGGTGGTAAGGACCGAAACTGTTGGTGGACTACAGCAGTTTTCCAACTATTCCTCGCATGGTGGACCCTAAACATGCTCTGCGGCCGAGATCACATATGGTGGAAAGTGAACCCCCTCCTGCAAGACGTAGGCCAGCTGTGAAATTTACTTACGGCAGCCGCCGACCACGAGCACAACACAGACATTAAACTAGCCATATAACCTCAGTTGATTTAAGTCCCACGCAGTCACGGCGACCGAATATACTACTGTACAATCGAGTGGAAAAAGCGACTTAAAGCGCGAACCCTTACAACATCAATAACGAAAATAATGAAAACAACAAACGATAACAATTTGAGTGAAATTAGTTGTTTAACTATTTATTAATTATTATTTTAAAATGCCTTCTCAATGATAAAGCGATATGTATATTGTGCTTTGATTTATATTAATTTTTCCACTCTTTGATAGCTGCTATAAAAGTATAACTTTCCGTTGTTAATTCCCGATAATATAGCATTGACAATATAAAAATATTTATACATGTAAATCTCTCAACATCTGAAACATTGTTTAACCTATTTTCGTAGCTAAAATTGTTGTAATTTATTTGCTTATCGTTTACTGCGATTTTATCTATGTATATACATATAATATGTACATGCAATAACTACAAACACGATACCCCAGACATATAATATTCACGATGAGAAGAGCCAATTGAAGGTGGTTAGCATTAGAACAAGTTGAATTGTGTCGCAGAATAAATCAGTTGACTATCAAATGACAATCCACCCAATAACAATTGCAGAGTGTAACGGAATGGCCTTGACTGCATGGTCGTTATTCCAAATGCTTTGAGGGGGAAAATTGAGCGGAAATCGAAATGTATAAAAAACAATTAAATAAGCACAAAATATATTATTGATAAATGTGCACTAATAGAAAACACAAAACAAACGTTAACTAATCATAGACCGAACGACACGGGGCAATGACATGCAAACGATTGGTTTGGGGTAAATAGTTAATAGCATTTTGGTTACTTTCCATTTGTGATGGTAAATCCTTCACCTTCCACCTGACACAAATATTCAACGATGATTAAAAATATTGCAATTCACTTCCATTCACTTGAAATTGCGTTACTTAAGAATTTACTGAAAATACAAAATAAAATTTCATAGGCATTCAAAAGCCTTCATGTGAATTTCTGCAATGCAAAATACGCGCTTCATAAAGATAAGTCAACAGAGCAGTTTAGAAGCTTTAAGATTATCCAAAGCAATTTTTTCCTATCACATGTTTCATATTATAGTCTAAATAATTTCATTTTAAATTTAAATTAATTAAGAGTTTTCAAAGCAGTCAGCGTCAGTTGTTCGTGCTGCATAGTTACGTCATTGCGACTTTCCTTTCCTATGTAATACAGCATCTTATTTGTCCACAGCCAACTTCATTGTGTATTTTTGATACACGTCTGTTTGTATGTCATAGTGCTTACAGTCTGCGCTAATTGTTTTGACTGTCTGCCCCAGCGGTCTCGATGTCACTGGCAATGTCTATCCGTTAAGATATTTTGAAGTCGGTTCGTGGCAATTTAATATTAAATATTTACTTACTTATTTGAATGCTCGACTTTTTCCACTTTCCATTCGCCATTTTACAAGTTTTTTAGAGTTTGACACATTTAAACGCATATTTATGTTTGAAACCACAAGGGTTAAATATGTTTTATTGAATGACATGTTGGGTGACTGAATGAGCTTAACATTACGCAGATATAATCGTGGTGGAATCTATGTTCTCTATTAAACAGTAGGAAGGATTATTTTCGTTATTTTATTTACTGGCTTATTATATACTATATACCCCATTATAAAACTGCTCATATACTTTATAACCTACATTAACAAAATATTGATAATTTATCAAGACTTTTATCAATTATTGTTATTTTATAGTTATCTTGATAGAATTTTCAGACAAAATAATGTAAAAGAAACAGCTGATTGCTGCTTGTTTCTTTTTCTATAAACAATTTTGGTATGAGCCGTACTCTAAGAACTCTTCAGCTGTCACTTGACCGACTTTATCCTTTACCATAAGTGGTGTAAGTTAGAGCAAGACTTTAAGTGCCACCGTAGGACACGGGCGCATCACGCCCGAAACGCAGACGAAGCGTGTCGATGCAGCTTCGATAGTTGAAATCCTGCCGAATTCTCCGATACTTTCGGAGACAAAGGTTATATCCAATTGTAAGTCGGAAAACGTGTTTTTGTGAATTTATTTGGAATAGTTTATGCGAAAATCACATTACAAATGCGAAAATCAAGTTACTAAATTCAAAAAATTCGAATATTAGAAGATTTTTCGAATCGAGTTACAGAATGGGTCCCCAGAATTGATCGAATTACGAGGCAAAATTTTGATTATTGATAAGATAAGTGACTTCTCCAAAAACGTATTATTTAGTGACAGAATTTATAATTCAGACTATTTTATCTTTTAAAAATCGAAATCTGTATCGTAAATCCTATTTATTACATCATTACGTAAGAAGTAACTGTATCTAAGACGGACATACAAAATCTCGCGAAGAAATTTTCCTCACCGCCTCTGATTCAGTTTTCAGTATTTCGAAAGAAACGCGTTTAAAACTTTAGGCTCATGTACCGAAACTATATGCCGAAGCAAGCCCAAATTTTCGGAGAATATTTTCGAATATACCGTCACCTAAAATGCAAAACAACATAAAATCATTTTTCATAAGTTTATAGGCGACAGAAAAATTATGTAATAGAACCACTTACATTGAAACAACATTTTAGTTTCGGCCATAAATTGAATCTATATTGGTTATCACACACACATATTGAAAGAAATTGAGTTTTGGTTATAAAATGGTTATATATTGGTTATTATACACCCATAAATTAGTTAGCTTTCGTTATAAAATGGTTATATATTGGTTATTACATTTGACAATGATTTAATTTTTTTTTTTTGATGATACGTTGTTTTGCATTTTAGGTGCAGATATTATATTATTATATTATACTTTCGTACTTAAATACGGGCATGATCTTGGATTCTTAACATAAAAGAAAATATAAAAGCTTACTAATTAGCTTAAGTAGTGCGGAAAACTTTATTTTGTAATCAAATAGTAAATAAGAAAATGAAAATGATAAAAATTACGTGTGATTATTTTAATGGATCGGCGCATAAAGCTAGAAAATGACTAACTAAAGCTAACCTACATACATTAGTTTACTAATTACGCTCATTTATCAGCAACGACCACACGCACACAGCTTTTTAATGTGTGTGCGCCTTCCCGCACTAACCCAGCTGTAGGCGAGGCAAGGTCTTACCCAGGGCCTGTGCTATATATAAGTATGTATACATATGGTCACTTACTGTTGCTTCCTTCTCCAGTCTGCAATGGCGCTACAACTTACGCTGTATACAGAGAATTAAACACACTTGTCAGTGTGACACTTGCCCTACTGTGGGGTCTGCACAACTCAGCATAAAAATGTAGACCCCAACGTCTTCCACGCAACACTGACACACACATGCACACATAAAACCGTTTATCTAAATAGATAACTGCAAGTATTTCTATTTTCGCAATTAACTCCATGAGTGGCTAAATATACTAAAGTTTGATCACACATACACTCTCCTGAATATATAAATGTATTCTTGTATGTTTGTACGCCTGTGTGCCTCTCGTCCTTGTGCAGAGCCTCAAGGCACCGAAAAGGCTATGGTCAAGGTGGATGTGGAAAAAAACTATTGCTCGGAGTGTAAAGTCAACACGTATACTGTGACACATTTAAGGATGTTATGACACCCATACATACACTGACATGTAAGGAAATTACTATGCACATACATACGCGCTTAGTGCCTGGCCTTGTCTTCCGCAGTCTACTGCTACATTTTGATGCCGATGTGATCACGAGCTGCCAGGCACTAAGGCTATGCTGTATGTGGCGGCCAGCCCCATTTATACGTAGTTATATATCCACAGCATTCGTATGCAGGTGTGACTACATTGCTAATGAATGTTTTACTATAGCCTTACAGTTAACTGGAACAAAATGTGAAAAATCACGTATCGAGCAAAAAGTACGTGTTTGGGGGCGTCAGGCATTTATTTGCTGACAACTGGGAACATACAAACATACATACACATAAAATTTATATATATATGCAACTATATATAGAGTATATTTGTAGTCAAGGTGACGTAAATTATTTCTATTCTCGTGCTATGCCTTACGGACTATTGAGCGATAAAAATATTTCCGTTTCTCCAATGCATCTTAAAAACTCTTTGAACAGACACGTTCCAGCAGGAGTTGTATGTGAGTGGCATATCAATTTATTGCGGCTAAATTTGACTCCTCGAGGCGGAGAGGAAGAGGTTTCGTAAACTTTGAAGTTGAAGGAAATATCCAATATTTGTAATGAGATAAACTATAAAATAACTGTGAATATATCGTCTTAATTAAGCCCAATGAAACAAAGTGTTATATCTGAAGATTCAAGTATTAAAAATCTGACCAAAATTCATCAGTCTTCTTGCAACGATACCAGGAAATCAAGCTGATAACATTGTACGCATTTCACGCATTCATTCCCCAAGGAATTACCAGAGCTCAGCTTGTACTTCGCAACTGGGCAAAGCAAGAATAGAACCCACAATTTATCATCAGTTTCATTTAAAAAGGAAAAATCTTGACTATAAATAATAAATAATTTCCTTTTACTCCGGTTGGAGCATAAAAACAGGTCGTCAATATTGTTTTCGGGTCTTTGTTCTTTACTTTCTTATTGGATTCTGTAATCAAGTATTTTCAGAAAAAATGTTGATTAGCTCAGGTTTTCTAGTTCAATATCATCTCGTGAGATGCTTCGACTTCGCCCGCTGAAGGATTCCTTCGTTACTAACCTCCGACGTGCCAATAACTAAATTTTCGAGGAAGTGTTTAAGATTAAAGTTAGAGTTGTAAAAACCTACAAGTCCAGAGTAATTTGGTATTTGACCTAGAATTTACTGTTATCGACAAATGACCACCGGGCAGGATAATTGTACTAATTGACCACCCTCACCACAACAAGATACAAATTTCAAGGAGATGTTTAAGTTAAAAGTTGTATATCATAAATCATAGATGTTTCAATTAATCCAGTATTTTACCTAAATTTTACTGTTTCTGACAATGAGTGGCTCTCCTCCATATCTATTATCAAGCTACTTCATTATTACAGCCGATGTTATAGTGAATGTGGGGCTGATGAGTTCACACGCATTATGGTTACACTTACATTGGAGTGAAAACAAACTGGAACCCGATTGTCACCCTGTGTTATGGCACTGCATCTAAAGACCTCTGTTGGAATGTTTTCTTAGAAACTATCCCTGCGTCGTCTACTTGAGGTGTTTCTCGCTACTAGGAACATGAAGAGGTCCCTACTTGGTTGCGGTGACGATATCGAAAACTTCTATCACGCAACAAATATTAGAGATGCACTGAGCGCCATTGCCAGTGGAGCCATCAACACCTTCCCAAACTTCTTCTCAGTGAATTGTAGTCAAACCACATCCTATTGCAGAAGGAGAGCTCGAATTGCCGCTTGAATCTAACCCTAATATCTGTTCGGAGTGCACTAGTTCATCGCATGATTCTAACCATATCTTTGTAAGCCCAGCATACTCTACTTCTATGGTCCGGCCCCTACGAAAAAGAAGGTGCTCCGTTAGATTACTTCGATGACCATTACCCTTAACCTTATCACCAAAGAAGGGATTAGATAACCGATGCATCAACAACAATGACATCCTTGCGTCAGTTTACCAGCCATTTGTTGATGACCAGCTCTTGTGCCACTCCACGAGATTCTTCTGGCCTACAATAAAACGCAATATTTTCACTCAACTACTTGTTCTCAGAAATGTGTAGTAAGCTCAAAGGGTTTTCTATTATATAAGAGTTTTAGGTATCATTACGAACCATCAAGTGTAATCCAAGTGAGATGTCCGTTCTAACAGGATCGATCTTTCGAGGGGTTACATGCATTTAAGGTTTTATTTTATTCTCTTATCAATTTCTATAACACCTCTAGATTATTTTCCTAAATTTTCAAGTTGATCCGAGTAATAGTTTCGGAGATACAGCCGTTCTCAAGGAGTTATGCGTTCAAGGCTAGCTGGGCTAAGTGCGCCATCTTTAAACGCTTTTTTACCGAAACTGTATGTTTGAAGTGTGTTTTCAAGATTTCTGGAGAACTACCGATCTTTAGATGATCCTGTAAGGAATTACCTAGCCAACGCGAGCTTCATCTTTTTTCCGAGGGGCATCGGAAATGGCGGCGCTATGACCAAATTTAAAATTTTTTTTTTTTCCAAAAATTTCACAATTTCTTTGTTAATAGTGTATATTGTAAAAATAAAAAATTCTAATAAAATATTAAAAAAATTAAATTTTTGTGAGAAAAAATTGTTGAAAAAGGTTCTTTAACCGAACTTACTGTTACTGTTAGATTTATGGAAAGCTTTTACCTATACATTCCCATATTTGGTTTTTCAATTTAAAATAAAAAATACTTTCATAAGCTCACTATATCGCGAATGCAGCCATTCCATTATTGTGTAATTAACCAGAAATTAAAACGCATAATTTTAATCAATATTGGTATGCTGAAGTCCCTTGAACATTTTATTGAAATAAACATATTTTTTCGCCTGATGGTATTGCATTTTAATTAAATCGCCACTTGGCTTCTGGCTTTTGCAGGTAATTATAGTTACTTGTGGACTTGCCTGCAATTTTTGATTGCACTTTTTCACTGTATAAATTCGAGCTAATTACAAACTGGTTACTTTGGAACTATTACTGGGTCTTTATGTATGCTGGCATGACGAAACTTTGTGTTAGTTTTATGTCTTTTTTATACAGATTTTAAAATTTCTTTTTAGAACTCATAGTCTTAGCTGCTCCTGAGATGTAGTCATTAATCAACCTATCTACCAATCGATTTCCACGAGCTCGTTTTGCATGAAATAACAAGTGAACACGAGTGCTCACATTGGCAGTAGCAACCATTTCATTTCTGGGATTTCTCTGACTTTGCTACAATAATTATTTATACTGCGTTATGTATGTTTGTACCCACGCCGACCCGTATTCATGGCATTTATTATGTAAGCAGTCGATACGTGCATTAACAACTTAATTGTTCTGACATGACCCGACCCAGCATTCATTAAATGTAAATGAGTTTTTATGAACAAAAGCAGCATAAGGGAATGGGAGTAATACAGTGCGTGTAATATACATAACTGTATCCGGGATTAATGGACATACTACTGGATATTATGTGGGTAAGTACATAAATGCGTCCATACATACAGAGAAAACATTGTGGGTGAGAAATATTTTTTTTTTACAATTTTAGTGAAAGAAATTGTTCACATACTTACTTTCCCTTTTGTTAAATTGAATATCGTGTTTATCTTACATTCATAATAATCTTTAAAACATGTAAGAAACCCCACACATCATTTCCAATATCCAGTTGGTGCCGTAAGTGTTCTATGTTCAGACAACATATACATTACATATCTAATGATCTTACACAACTAATAACTACTTCTCTTGAACCTACGAACTGAACTCCAGCTTTTGTCGCAAAGAACCAGTCACTCATTGGCTTACCAGTTTAATCTAACTAATAATTTTTGAAGCGTACGATTACTGGTGTACTTCTGTTCAAGACCACCTACCACAGAGTCAAGCGAAAAATATTATGATCATGTAATTCATTAATATTGTTTAGCACCTCGTTAGCGTAGCGTTGTCCTTTCATAGTCCTCATCAGTATTGCGAACAACAAAAGTCACAAGGGGTCAGGTCTGGAAAACACAGCCACTGCGGCACAAACACCGTTGCGTGAACGGGGGCGTAATCATTGTGCAAAAGAAAATTTTGATCTTCCTTTCTGGCGGATTGCTTCCCACGAATTGCACATAACTTGTAGATAATCAATTAAAAATTAAAAAGTTTCCGGCTTGACACATACGTAGATGGCGCTACTAGAAATAAATCATTATAGGGTTTAGCCTTTACATTCAAAAGGCGCACCTAGAAATTTGACATCTGGCGGAACATAAGTATGTAAATTATAGCATTTTGAGTGAAGCAACTTTGCAAAATTGATAAAAAGGAATTTCGTGAGGTGATAAAATATTGCTTTTTGAAGGAAGGAAATACAGTTGAAGCAAAAACTTGACTTGGTGACGAGTTTCGCGACAATGAAACATAAACCATCAATGATTGGTATATTAAGTTTAGACTGGTTGAAATGAGCCCCGATGACGATGGACTGCCAAAAGAAGTTGTTCCAAACGAAATTGTTAAAAAAGTCAACAAAATAGTGTTGGATGACAGCAAATTGAAGTTGCTCGAGATAGAAGGCCCTCTGAAGATATGTGTGCATCATAACATTCACGAATATTTGGGAGAAATTTATGAGAAATCTCGGTCCACACTATGCCGCGCAAGTTCACTTTTAACCAAAAACAACGAAGGATTTGATGGGCCGTTCCCACCAAAGTCGGGTCTAAGTAACCGGAACGGACTTGGATTTTTATCCAGGAGAGGTTCTTAATTTGACACCATTCCTCGAAATTACTTTAAGAAAATTTTCTGCCGTCACAACAACAACAACAACGGAGTTGATGATTTCAAACAGAGGTATTCAAGAATAATATACTTCTTCATGATTTGGTCTTCGAATTGATTCTGCATTCCCCTTCGCACCATCGACTTTTTATTGTTTTCAGATTTTGAAATAATGCTCGCTGGAAAGAAATTTTCGGCAAACAAAAAGATGTAATCGCCAAAACTGAAGCCAATTTTAAAGCAAAGGACGAAACGTGCTGCCAAAAATGGTATCGAAAAGTTGGAGCGTCGCTATAATCAGTGTATCACCCATGAAGGCAACTGTGGTCAATACTTAAAGTTTTAACTTAGACCTTTTTTGTTTTTAGCTCATGCGGCAGTTGCTATTATTATGATATTGATTATGATTTGTCACTAGTTATGACCCTGTGGAGCAGATCTGGTCCGTCGCTGAGTGAGTCCAACATGTCATTAGTAATGTTCTTATGCATTCATCTTATGATCTGGATTGGTTCTTTCTAAATTTACTAAATAAACTATTCCCCCTTGTATAAACGATATTAATTGGACATTTCATAATCGTCGACCTCTTTGAGTTCTGCGGTGAACGCCGCTTTAATACGAACAATTCCTTACCCTGCAGACCCTTAATGCAAATACCGAGCAACCCATTTAGAATATTGAGAAAAAAAGTCGTCCCTAAATTTCTAGAAAACGTAGGTTGTGTTAATGCGAAGATAGTAGGAAACTTACCAACTTTAAAGTTTTTATTTGGCATTAATATATTGATAAATAGTATGCTAACCACCCTTTACTACAGCAAATTGAAATTATGTTCACTTCCAGTCGAATCGAGTGACAAAATAGCACCCAAAACTTTAAACCTAAAGTTAGTTAAGACTGAGCAACTTAAATAGTATATTCTTTAAGCTTATCTCAACATCAAATATCAAACAAAATCCACGCTTCCGCTGCAGCTACGCATATACCCACTTGATTGCCACGCGGACGTGTAATAAATGCTTTCCGCTAACAGCGAATAATTTTTATGTGCCATAAGACCCGCCACTAACTTCCCGAAATGAACGCCCCCTACCTCGCTGCCTTAATAGATGCTTCTTATTAAAACGATACGCATCTTAATTAGACGCGGCTGCTACAAAAGCCTTTGTTTGCAATCGGACGCCTTCAATAGCATCAAGGTTGCACGCCGCCTCTGCTGCCGTGATTTGGGATGCGTTGCAAATGTGCGCACTTGCCACAGCGCGCTCTTACTGCTACTGCCGGTGCAATACACACGCGTGCATATGCCAACAATCACTCAGACACACACACACATACACATACAAAAGCGTTCTTTGCGTTCATTTGTGCAGTGGGCGTTGTTGGGGTGTTGCCTGGCAGTTGCAACCCACTAATGTAGCGTTCATGGCAAGAGCAGCTAGGTTGCAGCTACGAGTATAAATCATAGGCCAACAACGAATGTAGTGACAATGGAGTGCAATAATATGAAGTCGACATGTTGCAATATGAAAGGTATGTTGAGAAACACCTACCTAGATATATCTGTGAAAGGAACAAAGTTATTTTCAATATAAAGCTAGTAACCACGCGCCAAACTATAGGATCTTTAATATATAATGAGTTCTTGGAGGAAACAAACCACATTACGAAGTGGTCAGTTCATGTGGAGCTGTTGTAGCTCGATCCTTCACTTAACCTATATCTCTATAAAAGATTAGGACCTCAGCTGGCTGACTGGTTCTATGATAGCTGTGGAATGTCTCTGCGAATAAAGCATCCCGCGTAAAGTAGCACTGCATTGTTGAAAATTTCCCCGAGTTCCGGAGTGAGGAGTGAGTTTCGGAACATTTTAGAAATTTATGAAACACCAACATTAATATGACATAATAATAAATTAATCTAACACCCCAAATCTCTAGAAATTTCCTTGCCCTCACGGCCGTTCCGAACTCGCTGTCAGTGATCACATAACTGTCAAAAAAAATTGGTCTGCGGCAACTAGTCAGAGCTGGATCTCCATTGACGTCTTGCGTTTTAGCATTCAAACTCGTGTGCTTTTAACATACGACAGCAAGAATTTTCTGGTCTAGAGTAAAACTCAAGAGCTCTACCGAACTACTTGCCATGAGCAACTTTCATCTTGCCGCAATCATAGAGTAAGGCTTAAAATCGTGTCGGATGCTAGTTGTCAAAGTTGTTTAGAGGAGAATGAGGTCAAAATATGTAAGTCTTTATTAGTTCTAGATATCACTTGGACAGCTTAGAATGGCAAGATAAGATAAGATTAGATAAGTTAAGATAAGATAAGATAAGTTAAGATAAGATAAGATAAGATAAGATAAGACAAGATAAGATAAGACAAGAAAAGATAA
>NW_017535518.1:4501724-4530894 GCF_001853355.1 Bactrocera latifrons | reverse complement strand
ATAAGATAAGATAAGATAAGATAAGATAAGATAAGATAAAATAAGATAAGATAAGATAAGACAAGATAAGATAATATAAGATAAAATAAGACAAGATAAGATAAGATCAGATAAGTGAGGATTTTACTGCGATCTCAGTTCTATTGTGCCTTTTCATAAGTCATATCTCCACCATATGATATGAGGACCCACCGCGAATAAGGGTTTAGGCCCTACCATGTTGGTAGATGCAGCGGAGCGGAAGGACTTTTAGCGTATATATGTACAGACAGATAGACGGACAGACATGAGTATTGAGAGACAGAGATGTCTTCTGAATGACATTTTCGGAAAAGTATACTGCTTGCTAATACTAGACATTATACTTTGGCAAAGTATCATAGGGAAATAAAATTCTACTCATCTCCAGAAAGAGTATCATATTTCACACAACACTCACTGCCAAATTGGCCCTTTAAATATTCGCATATTACTACATAGGAATGTGCTCTCAGCCGCAGTATTCACATCCTTAAGCGCATAAATTCAACAACCTAAACTGACATAGACAAATTATTGTATGTGCGTCATTGCTGGAAGATTTCGCAGACTGCTTGGCTCTACTCGAGCACATCTTTAGCTGGCGGCTTGACTGCTGTCTGCTCGGCTGTTGCACTGTCTGCTCGCTTCAGCCTCTGCTAGACTGATTGACTGGCTGTCTGGCTGCCAGCCTGCCAACGCTCTACTAGAATCTGTAGCAACACATTTAAGACTTACTTGCCTTTCTAGGCTTAAGCGTATTAAACGAGTCAATTCGCATTTCTTGTTGTTGTTTTCCAACATTTTTTCTTTCTACTATGCTTGTATGGTATATCATAGAGCTTCAAGTGCCGCTTTGGGTGTGTGTTTAAATTGGCTTTTTGGTATTATTTCGCACCTCGTTGCGCTGCCATCGTCTCCTTGAGCTCACGCGGTGTGTGAAATATGCCTTTAAGAACTTGTCTTTGCATGAATTCACGTATGTATGTGTGTCATTTACTTCAAGTTAATTAGAAAATTAAGAATGCTCTAGATGAATTACTTTTGCGGTTTTGTGCAACATTTTATGTGTGCGACAAGTTGAATAATGAATGTGCTATAAATATTCATATATGTCAGTGGATGCCCTAAATGAGCGATATAGTACTGGCATTTCTACAGCTCTGACGATAAATTATTTAATGCGCATACCATTTGTTATTTCAAAAGAAATTTTTAAATTAAGTTAAGAGACTTTGTACTAAAGTGCGAAAGCGAATTTTCTTTTATCTTTTCCTAAACGATTTCGTTTTATTCTGATATTCTCTCTCTAGCTCTTCAACGCTTTTTAATTATACAATGCAGAAGGAGCGATTTGAAACCGTGAATTTTATGAAAATGTTAGCTCCATTTGTTTGATGTAGAAATTTTTTATTAGAGAATTTCAAATGTTGGTCGCGGTTATGACTCAGATGGTTCATCCCTTAAGTCCAATTTTCGATGGCTCGTTGGGACATTTTGATTGGTGTTTGGTGAATGAGACACGTGATATTTTTCTTGAAGGCCTGGATGGACGCGGGATTGTTCGCATAAACTTTTCCAAAACGTGAAATTATCAGCTGACCGAAGAGTTATCTCACTAAACCCATTGATTGGTTAGATGTGTGAAAAATGGCGCCATCTTGTTGAAATCAAATGAAGCCGAGATCACAAACTTCAATTTTGCGACGGGAATTGACTTTCCACAGTCTTCGGTGCATGGTATGGAGTATGAGATCTATGTAGAAGATATATGTGAGGAGAATTTTTCAAAGTAGTTATTTTGTAAGAAAATTAAAATCTGTTGACAAGGTGCTTAAAGTGAATAAGGTTAAATAGATGTAAACGTCTTCGTCTGTGGTATCCATTTTCGCGATGAAAAAATGTTAACCTTTAAAGAAGTTTTTAACCAGCAAAACGCCAGAATCTACTTCTTCCATTGGTTCAACGTGAATACAATTCATCTGCTGTAATGATTTGGTGGGAAGTCTCCTGAAAAGGCGTTATACTTACGTCTAAAAGGTCACTTATGTGAAACAGACGTTAAAACTGAGGCAAATTTGTTCCAGCAGGCTGTTCTAAAAGTCATAGCAAAATATTCGTTGGATCTTCTAGCAAAATTTTGGTACAACACAACAGACAAAGGCCATCCAGCAGAATCTTAAAAACAATATTACTTGTTTCATAGCTGCCGGAAGTTGTATGTATATATATGGTAATCTATTGTACTACATTTGTGGTTAGAGTTGGAGAACTCGCGCTGCAGAATACACCACAGAAAGATTGAGATTCTCAAAAAAGTTTTGGTTCGAGCAGCGTCGTCATTACCAATAGAAGCTGTGCTGCTAATGATTAATAATCGCACCGTTTGAAGTATGACTCTTTTTTCTTTTTTATTGGCGTAGGCACCGCTTTTAATCGAGTATACAACAGCTGACTCTTTCTGCACATATAATACATTATATGTATGTGTGTAAGTAGTCAGTCTCAATCGCCTCAAGATTTCATTGTTTTTTGTTTTTTTTTTTCTTTTTTTTATTGAAGCCAATCTTTTCAATCAACAGTTATAATATTTATCCCGTAGGATATACTTTCAAAATATTTATGATACTGAAAAGTACTCCTCATTTACACCAACACCCATCGAAATGATCTAAAGTACTTACACACACAACATCGTGGTAAAATAATAATTCTTATAGCCAATCGAAACTGATAAAAGCCCTCAGGTGGGAAACTGCTTCTTAAGCGAGTAATGTATAAATAAACGATAAGCAAAGGAGAAATGTACGACAATAAAAAATAAAGATATTTCACTGTTACTCACACCTTTAACACCGCCAAACGCTGCAGCAACACCTTTGGCGCTCATTTCACTTCCGTCAGTAACCGCAAACTTGGTGAGCGCACAATTTATTACCCATTCGATCGGGCACTCGCGCATGGTTGCATCGGCTAGGCAAATACATATGTATATGCAAGTGAGTTGGCGCAGGCGCCTGTACGACGCCCACTACTAGTTTGCGCATATTTACGGTTTAGTGTGTTGAATAAACCGACAGTTTTGCTTTTGTCCAAGCGCCCGGCGGGCAGCTTACCGCTGCTGTGCGAATGCGGTTTTTCAATCAAGACATTATTTAGGGGCTTGTGAGATTGATTTTGACTGTTGTTGTTGTATATAAAGGCAGGCATATGCAAATTAGCTATCATTTCTTTGTGGACTTGTTTACGATGTTTGAAATGCACCAAAAATATTCATTTAAGAGGGATTATTCACATTTCGTTCATTATGTCCCCAGTTCAATTTTTCACTTTTACTACTTTTTCCAATTTTTTGCTATACCATCTACTACTCTCTTACTTATTTATGGTAGGAATTCTAATACTTTACTTACTACGTTTTTTCACCACATTTTTATGTTATAGTTCTGCTACATCTTCTTGCCTATTTTTTTTGCTAAATTTTATACTATCTTTTTCGTATGTAACTAATTTGTCTACTACCTTTTGCGCTGTAACTTTTACTACCTTTTATACTCTCTTTTTTGGTAAAACTTTTCTAACATTTTCTATTGCCGTTTGTTCATAACAACAATATTTCTGCTACGTATTTTACGTTTTCAATTAAATTTTTTCATTTTAACTTTTAATACCTAAATAACTTTTCCTAGAATTTCTTTTAATTTTTCCAGTAAATTTTCCACTTATTCAACTTTTTCTACTACATTTTTTTCTTGTCTTCTTTTTTAATACCTTTTCTTCTAAATTTCTACCAACTTCCGCTACAATTTTTTTTTTGCATTGTCTTCCATTACTTTTTCCAGAATTTCTTTACTTATTCTACTGCTAACTTCGTCTCCCGTTTTTGCTATACTTTAACTAATTTTTCTACTATCTTATTATAGGGCATATCCTTCATTCTTTCTTTTTGTTGCTACAACTATTCCAACTTTTTTATTGCTTTCGCTCATATCAGCAATTCCTCTGCTACTATTCTGTTACAAATTTTATACTACTATTTCAACTATGTATATTTATTTTTTAACTTCTAGTACCTTTTTCTAGAATTTATTTTGGTCTTTCCAATATATCTTATTCTATTTTTTTACTACAATTTTGTAAATATCTACTACCTTTTTTGATTATATATCTCTTTTAATACCTTTTCTTGCAAATTTCTGCCAAATTTCGCTGTAACTTCTTTTTATCAATTTCCTCCTTAACTTCTATCATTTTTTCGCATAATTTATATTCCTTTTTCTACTACATTTTTTAGTCTTACTACTTTTGCTACTATCATTGTTTTAAAAATTCTGCTACTTTTTTCTTCTAATACATTTTAAATAAAAACTAACTTTTTTCTTTTACTACTTTTTCTACTAAATTATTTAATTTAATTTTTACTACATTGTTTTCAGAAACATGTTATTTTTCCTTTTAGAATTTATATTATTTTTCTAGTACTATTTTCAGAATTTGAATAATTTTGTCACTGTCTTTTTCAGAATTTTTTTTTATTTTTCAACTACTATTTCCGCTCTCACTACTTGTACTGTCATCGTTTTTCTGGTTCAACTACCTTTCTTCAGAATTAATATTATTTTAATTCTACTATTTTTTTCGGAATTAATATTATTTTTAATTCTACTACCTGTTTTATAATTTATACTACATTTTCTACTACCTTTTTCAGAGTTTCTAATAATTTTTCTACACTATTTCCACTCTCTCTAGGTTTTCAACCATATTTCTTCTGAAATTTCTCCTATTTTTTCGATACTAATACATTTTAAATAAAGTATAGCTTTTTTCGAAAATTTCTACTACTTTTTTCTTTTTAACTTCTACCACTTTTTTCTATGAAAATAATGATACGAATTTTGCTACTTTATCTATACCACAAGAATATTTCTTTAGATTTCTACTACCTTTTCAACTCCCCCTACATTTTCTACTACTTATGTTCTGAAATTTCTGCTATTTTTTCGCTTCTAATACCCTTTAAATAAACCAGCTTTTAACAACAAGTTCCTACTACATTTTCCTTTTTAACTTTTTCTACTTTTTCCTATAACTTATACTATTTTGAATATGAATTCAACTACCTGGAACCTCTATTAACTTTTCGCTCCAACTTCTACTACATTTTTTCTATTAGCATCTATTGAACCATTTTCCTTAAATGTCTACTGCTGGTTTGCTCCTCTATGGCATACTTTTTTTTATTATTTAATATAAATTTAGTACTTTATCCACAACTTTTTTACTACCTTTTTAAATTTAACTGCTCCTAAATTTTCTAATATTTTTTTAATTTTATGACATTAGTATTTCTGAAAAGAAATCCGCTAAAATTCTAATTTTCTTCGGAAAGCGTGTGATGATAAGACACGTCCCCATAATTTAATTATTAAATTTGTAATTCTTGTTTTCTGTGTGGATATGTACGTATGTACATTCTAGGTATGTATGCCTGAGTAACTCACTCGCAACCATTAAGTTCGATTTGCTCGTCCTCACTAGTTACCACTTTTGAATCAGTTTTTCATGGTTGTTCTTCAAATGTCAGCGTGTTAATTAACATCCAGTAGCCGCAGTGCTACCAGATTGTCAATCAAAGAGTTTGGAAGTGTGACTAATTCACACAACTTGCAGCTGTTAGGCAATGTCAGTTAGTTACATGGAGGAAGGCTGTAGGAAGCTTAGGCTTTTTCAAATACTTTGCCATTTTTAAATTACTTATTAGGGCGATCCATATAACTTTTTGTAAATTTTTTTTTAAGAAATGAGTGATTGGCACGTAGGTCCAAGACCAAATTACTTGAATTCTCACTAATTGGCATAAATGTTTATACCTGTTAGCTATGATTATAGTAAAATCGAGTTTCCGTAGTAGGATATGTGTTGTATTCGAGAATAGTTATATCGATGTTAGGGTTGCGATATAGCTAATCTTCATCCCTCTTAAAATTCTTCCAAAACAGCACTTAATCATCTCCAGCTGATACTAAAGTCTGTATGTGGTACTTTCTACCATCTTAATGCATAATAGTCTTATATTTAGCTATACTTTGCAAGCTACTGGCTTCTACTAAATATTTTTTTATTATTCACAATCAGTCATTATAATTTTTTTACATATACCCTAATAATTTTTTTACCCACCCTAATACATATACAATTGTACATAGCTATAATTTGCAAGCTACTCGCTTCTACTAAATATTTTTTACAATGTCCAAGATCACGCAGCATATTAAAGTAAGTCTTCAGTTGGCGTAGTCTTCACGCTTCTAATTTGCATTACACGCTCTAAGCGCGATAAAAGCTTGTCCTACACATACTATAATACTTTTTTACTACCGTTCAGTAGTGCGCATTTTATGGTTGTTAGAAGTCGGTTTATATTTAATTTTAAACGCTTGTTTGGTATTAAGCGACTACTCACAACCAACTAGCTGCCGTATAAGCTCGTCCGCACTCTGACTCATTGTGACGACAACACTGGCGGTTTTTGTTGGCCACCACTGTGATGCTTGCAACATGTATGCGGTTGGCGCAAACTTATCCCCACCGCACAAATCCATTCCAGCAAACCAGAGCGCCCCAAAAAAGTCAATACAACAAATATTCTCATACATTTGTTGTTTAGAATTCGCGTTTTTGTTGTTGTAGCAGCAGCAGCTGTACACTCAAATGTGGGCCATTAGGCAATTCTATTCTGCCTGTTGCATTCATTCACGACGGTTCCCCAAGCAGCGGCTGGTAAACAGTGACTCTTCGGTTTGAAGCTCATCTGCAGCAGTATGCGTATGTGTAAGTAGTAGAGCTTGGTTGCGTGTTGCTTTTGTTGTTTTCTACGGGCGTCGTTTGTTTCGGTTTGATGGTGGTTTTTGTTTGAAGGCGCCAATTTGTTGCTATTTGACTGTTTCCCTCATATCTGGGGACTGGAAATACTTGTGCGAATTTTTCGATTTCGGGTTTACTAATTTCAACTGTAAATATGTAGCAGATGTGCGGATAATTGGAAATACTAATATTTGTAAATTACTGATTGAGGTTAGAGTAATCAGAGATATTAAAAGCTGCTAGAAAGTTATGAATGAAATTGAAAATAGTTTTGAAAACGAGAACGTGAAAATCTTGCCTTCATAGCTAGGGCGAATGTCTGTATGCTCCTGAGAGGTTAATTTAAATGTCGATTTTCTCTGGAGGTTATATAGACGATATATCGTAAATGTATTCAGAAAAAATATCACCAGTTTGCATGTAATCCACAAACAAAATTTCTTTCGCATCCAAAAAATCTCTTGCCAAAACTTTCATGCGAACACGAACTCGTTTCGAGTCGGAACAACCAGATTCACACCAATCTTTAGCCTCTTGTTTTGATTCACGATCATGGTAATAGACCCAATTCTCATCCATAGTGATGAATCGATGCCCAAAACTCACTTTATCCTTTTTAAAATTCTCCAAATGTTGCTGAAAGTCACAAGCGAATGTGTTTTTGCTCCACGATTAACGAATGCGGAACCCATTACGCACACAGCTTTCTAAAATACAAAATTTCACTTATTTTATAGCTCACACTACTTAATGAGATGAGATCGATGATCTTCCAAAACCATATCTTGTATTTTGGCTATGATTTCTGGTGTTGATGCGAATTTTTGAACGTCCTTCACGTTGATCGTCTTCAAGGCAAACCATTTTTATACTGTTTTAATTGTAGGTGAACAATCAAACTTCAATAGCATATTGCTGTCATACAAACTGTCCGATCCGTATTAATTTTGTGTATGATAACGTCATAATCTTCAAACAAATTATCGAGATGGGACAACTATAGCATATACTAACCATAGAAACTGAGAGATAAAAATGTAGTTCTGGTAAGAAAACTTTATCACTTGTGAGGGGTCTATGTTTACTTGAAAGCTATTCATTCGCTCTATTGACGCTGTGTCCATAACACATACTTCCAGTTTGCGCCACTGTACTCACGAGCCTTCCAGTCGCAACAAAACACAACATTACAACCCCAAAACGAACCTACGGCGAACTTGTTCGCAAGCAACAGCTGAAACGGCCGTTACCGCGTACGAGCTTGAAAACGAACACTCATACAATTTGGTTGGTAGCATACATTTTGGCCAATTACCAGTGCTAGCTGCTGAATGCTTAGCAAGTTTAGTATACAATACGAGCTCTTGGACAAATGGTCGTGGGTGATGCGCACCGGGCCACCTCTAATGAACGGTTAACAACAGATGGTTAATTTGAATACAAAAACCTCAAAAAAAAAAAAAAAGTAAAAAACGCGTAATGGAAAAAAAATTGAAATAATTAGAATAATTACTAGTATTATGTAACTAAAACGGGCGTTAATTTAAACAAAATTTGCAAAGAGAAGAAAAAAGAGTGCAAGTGGAAAATCAGTAGTGAAAAGCATTGAAAAAATAACAAAAACAAAAGCGTGCGCCAGCAACGAATTTTAGTGAAATGCGCTAAGCGCTGATGCGCTCATTTGGGGGTGCGGTGAAATTAAGTGTATCGTAGTGCGCTCGGTGAGCTATGTATGCTGGCGTTTGGCGCCCACAAAATCCGCTTTAATTATTGTTGTAACTGTTTTAGCATTACACTAACGGCGTGATAAATAAAACTAACAAAAATACTAATGCATTTCTCAGCTTGTATGTGTGTGTGTCACTGTAAATCTCTCTACACGCTCGGCTTAGACGACGACAGCGACGTGCCCGACAAGATTTAAGCGTTTGCAGTGGCTCAGCATCTGTGCTTTTAGTCTTCGGTTTGATGCCATTCGTCTATTCTTTGCTTAGACTTTGCTGTTGTTGGCCTTTCCGCAACTGGCTTTCAAGCGCTGGCCATCAGTGGCGGCTGCAAAAATAGTGCCAGCAGCACAGCATTTGCAACCGCTGTGGTCGGGTGTGCCGTTTGTGTTTTTGTCTTTCTGACTGCATCTCTGTTTATAGTGCGCGTCCAACTTACTGTAAATTGCAAAAGCGAAAAAAAAATAATTAAAAAAATGGCATAAAACAGTATAAAAAAAAAGATAACAAAGCTAAACAAAACAAAAAAATAGTGCTGCAAGTGTGCATTT
The DNA here is from genome assembly GCF_001853355.1 of Bactrocera latifrons. Taxonomy (NCBI): domain Eukaryota; kingdom Metazoa; phylum Arthropoda; class Insecta; order Diptera; family Tephritidae; genus Bactrocera; species Bactrocera latifrons. The sequence continues at coordinate 4,521,734 of NW_017535518.1, read as the reverse complement.
GTGGCAACAAGATTTGTTGGCTCTACTTGTATATAGAATATTAGGTTAAGTGGCATTAACTTCATTAGAAATTTTAAGATATGGTGACCATAACACTTAATATTCTATTAACTGGTATAATTTATTAAACAGAGCACAACAACAACACTAACAAAGCTACTGAATCCTGAACTGAAAGTGTTAAGTTTTTGACAAACAAAACCAAATAAACAGTATAAAAAATTAACAAAAATTAAAAAAAAGTACAAAATAAATATTAATTTTGGAAAATTAAAAATTAAACAAAAAATTTCAAAAAATAAACTAATTTATAAAATATAAATACAGAATGAATTCTAGACATCAACTGAAAGTGTTAAATTTTTAACAAACAAAACAAAAAAAAAAAAAAAAAATTCCAGACATCAACTGAAAGTGTTAAATTTTTAACAAACAAAACAAAAAAAAAAAAAAAAAATTCCAGACATCAACTGAAAGTGCTAAATTTTTAACAAACAAAACAAAAAAAAAAGTTATAAGAAAAATTAAAACAAATAATATTTTTCGAAAGTGCAAATTAAACCATAAATTCCAGAAAAAAATTAATTATTTAAAATATAATATAAATACAGCATAAACAAATAAGATTTTATTTCCGATAATACCATATTTCAGATTTCAACAAATATTAGGTGTCAATTTCCTCCAAACAGTGAAAAACAATATTGGAGCCGCAAAAGCGTGAAGTGATGCATGAATAAATAATACTGATAGTAAGCCTGATAACCAAGTTCAACAATTATTTGTATACTGTGCATAAATAAACAATTATCGTTGCTTTTGAAAGTTCTCCCTGCAACAGCTCATTCATTGCCCAAACGCCAAGTGGTTCTTCCCTTTGTACCTTTGGCAGCAGATAAATGTGTATTAGGTATCCATAGCTGTGTAATTCAGTGCGGTGAGTGCTAACAATAAGTACTTATTATGAAATAGATCTGTAAATAAATAGCGGTACTAAATCTCTTAAGCTATATATTTGCTTCATAAATATCTTTATACTGCAATCCAAAAATGCCTAAGAATTTGATTTTATAACATTGCTATATGCCGTACAAACTTTACTAAACTAAGCGTTATTTGAAAAAAAATTTAGTTCGAATATTTTGCGAAACTTTTTAATTCTTTCATTATGGTCGTAAGTCAGTAAGTCTTCAAAACACTTCTGTAAAAGCATATATCAAGTCCACAGCCAGTTTTTTCACTTCAAAAGTTTCACATAATGTATTAGGAGGACAGACTACAAGACTTACCAAATAAAGTACAGATAAAAAAATCTACAGGTATAATAATCAATACATAACCATTTTATAACCCAAAAATAAGTGTATGATAACCAAAATATAACCATTTCATATCCAAAACTCAAATTTTGTTTCAATGTGAGCGGTTTTTATTATAACGTTTTTCCTTCGCCTTCAAAATTATAAAAATTTTAGGTGACGATATATACAAGTATGTACATATGTATGTATATATTAAGTATTTAGTAAGTTCAGAATAGAATTTGTAGGCAAAATGTATTCTACGTTCCACCATAGTTTGCAGATATTACCCACGAACTGTACATAATATGCTTTTATCCGATTCATGGGACTTCAGAACTTTAGATTAAAAAGTTTTCAGCTTTTGCCGATAATTGTTTGAGTTCTAGACTTAGCAGTTTTCCACTTTTGGCGATAAACTATTAAGTTGGTGACTCCAGTTGATAAAGTGATTCATGCTACTTTGCCCTACGCACCTGTCATAAAAATATAAACATTTAATAACATCTCGAGTCGCTTGCTTCACGCTCGTAACTATCATGTGAACGCTACGACCTCCCTCGCAGAAGGATTTTATTTTAAGGATTGTTTTAGCTTCGGTACTCATTTTCGACTTTACCGACTTGGGAGATTCTGCCGGTCGCTAAGCTAACGCCAGTAATGCTTTCAGTATAACTGCGCTTACTTCGCTATCTCATAGCTAATAGATAATATTTCAACGAAAGCTCACTGTGATACCTAAAAGCTCGTGGTGAAAGTTTTCTTAAAATTGATCTTTTAACAGTTTTCTAAAAAGAAACTGTGAAACAGAAAACCTCGCAGTGAAAGTTCTTTTAAATAATCTTGACCCTTAAATGATATACTTTTCATATAGAAGATACGATGACGTGGCTATTGGACCAAACTAACGGCATGAGGCCGCAACCTGTCACAAAATGGACGAAATTATCTACGATTTCGAAGTTATTTCTGTCAGGCGTGACATCGTGTATTACTTACTTTAGAAAATTAGTGAAATAGACAGACTATCAAAGCATCCCATGCTTCCACTACTCCTTTCAACTTTGGCAAGACCAATTCAAAATTATAAAAAACAAAAAACTAATTATTATTTTTCAGGATTGCTTGTGTAGTAATTCCTGCTCTATTTAACTACACTTCCTTGCACTTGTATAGATGCCGCATTAAAAAATAAAAAAATCTAATTACTTATGCATACTTTCTTCTCAATAAGTAAGAAGCTACTTAGTGGGCGCTCATTCAAGCGGACACATTTCAATTCCAAGTCTTACAAACTAATTACTTAACTCGGCCGCATTTCGCCAGGCCACAGCGTTGTATGTTCTTCTATGTATATATAATATGTAATTGTGTATGTGTGTGCGTTTGTGTGTGTGTTGGGCAGTGAACTTTCATTGTAATCTAGCCACTCATTGTTCCAAGTGTGTTTGTAAGACATTCTTTGCGATTTTCGCGCTTACTAAAGCACCAGCTCGGCGTGACGGCGTAATTTCCGACGAAAAATATTTGTCTTTGATAATTTTCTTCCCGGCTGTGTAGGCATGGTGACTGAAATTGTCTTCATTTGGTGCAAGTTTTCAATGGCATAGTTTGATGGTGCTTGAATTTCATAGTGTGTGTGTTGGACGTGTTTAATTTCTTAAAGGTAACAATAAAAGTTACATTTGTCAATTTTGGTGCTGGAACCAGTTGCTTAAAATATAATATGTATTTCGTTGCCTAAAATGTAAAATAATGTAACATCGCTTTTCATAAGTTTTAAGTGAAGTAACATATATAATAGAAACCACTCATATTGAAACAAAATTTGAGTTTCGGTTATAAAATGGTTACGTATGTAATGGTATGTATTACATGTTGGTGATATATTGGCTATATCTGCCAGCGGAAGCTGAGTATTTTATGCTACATTTAGTTAGATATGTAATATGATGTAATTAATCATAAGCAATAAGAAACTAGATTTTTTTGATGATAAGTTTTTTTGCATTTTAGTTGATGATTTATATTATTTTTGTACGCAAAAATGTATTTCCACTGTGTTGTCGAAAAATTATAATTACGTTTATATAACTTACATATATTCCGAACAACTTGAGATCTTACAATCTTTGTCTTTCAAGCATAAGCGGCACTTCTCGGAAACAGCTTCTTTTAGATAGAAGCGCAAGATATACATACTATATTGTACCACTCCCTAGAGGAAAACTTCGATGTTTTAACTGGATACTGGAAAATGAGGGGAAAAATCCTGGAAACTTTCTTCCGATTTCCAGATTCGTTTTCGCGAGACTAAAGCTAAAGCATCTCGATTGTCATGCCTTCTACGAAGCAGGCGAATTGACTGTAATTGATATTAGCAGCCTCAATAAATTTGTGCTATGTTCAAGGGTGTATACAATTCACAAATAGTACTTTAATAATTTTTATTTAAGCTATTAAACATAGCGTCGAGTAAGCACCTCTTATCAGTGCTGTCAGAAGCGTCTTTGAAATCCACAAAAATATGAAGCGTGTCGATGTGTTTGTTAATGACGCCTCCTTCAGAAGTTTACTTCCAATAACGTAAATCGAAGTATTTCCCTTACCATTTTTGATAAAATGTATTTAGAAATATGGACGATACGACCCGAAATGAGAAAGTATTGGAGAGCACTGTGCTTCGCAAGATCATTGAAGCCGTCCGCTACAGTAATGAATAGTAAAGAGAATGTCTACGCCGACATTGAAGCAAAAGGCTTCTTCAACACGAGATTCATGGAGTGGCACGAAAACAACGAAATATTTGCTATTAGGATGGACAAATTGCCGGACCTCATAATGAATAGAGATAACTCGTGAAGTTTTGTGTTCTCAACCCAGATCCCAGACCCATAGTTGTAGTGCCAAAGAAAAAGAAGAAGAGAAGTGGTAAGATCAAGTTGTATTTTATGGAGTTATTATTAAATGAAAGAAATTAAGAAGCTCTAGATCAATTATTCATTCCAATTTCGTTTGATATGTTGGTGAATTGCGCCAATAAATAACACTATGGAAAAAGTCACTCATTTTAGAAAATTTTCAAACATCTGGCCAAACATTTTTCCAAATTGAAGTTGTATTATCATATATTATTATAAAATGGAACGAGTTATCGGGTTATATGGGTTTCGGCGAACAGAAAACGAACTTTTTTCAATATCTTATAAGCCGACAACACAATGCCGAGAAAAATGCTTTTAAACCTCGATCGCGCAACTTTTCAAGACTGTATCTCCAAAAATACATATTATTCATATCAACTTAGGGGGTTACATGGGTTTACGGGTTTCAAAAAATCGCTTTTTATGGTCTTGTTAAAATCTAAAACACCTTCAGAATATTGTCCTAAATTTTCAAGTTGACCCGAGTAATTGTTTCGGAGAAGCAGCCTTGAGAACTTACGCGTTCGAGGCTAAGTGCGCCGTCTTTAAACGCATCTTTCTCCTAACTGTGTTTTTGAAGCCGTTTTTCAAGATTTCTCGAGAACTACTCAACCGATCTTTATTAAATTGTACACATATCTTAGAGTTACAATTCTTAAAGACTTGGGCGAAGGACGTTTATTTTCGATTACAACTATGGAAAAAAAGTTGAAAAACCATGTAACTTATTAAACTCGAGTTGAAAACTCGAAAAATGACATTTGAACGAGAAAATAATCTAATTGGCTATTTTCGAAATTGCCGTACAAACTGTTGTTACTAAATTTCGGTAACATAAAACTGTTGCATAAAAAATTATGCATTAACATTGGTGCAACGATGTTGCAATGCTCAAACCATTTCTAACCAAAAAATTTGCTAAACAACTGAAAGAAACTTCAAAGTACGCAATTTAAATTAAACAAGGTTGCAGCAAAAAATAGGTCACATGACATGCATAAATAAGGTAATGCATGTAAATGCTAAAACATAGATCGGTAATTATGTTACATGCTCGCAGCGCTAGCAACTGCAAATGTTTGTATGTACGCACGCACTCGCTTTGTGTGCCAAGTGTGTGCGCCTAGTCACGCATTGCATTACAAACTGCAATAACAGCAACAGCAAAACAACAGCTAACACATAAAAATTTGTTGCTGTTATTGCACATTGTTGCTTTTGCCATCTATGGGCAGCCAACAGAATTGCATCACCAGCCAACAGCCATCAGGCAGGCAAACGAGTTGGCCGCCGGGCGAATAGCGAGCAAAACAAACAGGCAAACATGCGGCGGAGCAGCAGCAGAGGCCGCAGCAGCAGCGGCGTTGACCAGAGAGTGAGCGTGCGCGTGGAGACAGCGTGTTGTTCGTAGCAAACAAAAGCATATTGTGCACTAATGGCAATAGCAACAATAAAACTGTCTGGAACAACAACAACATCGCCATCAAATGCCTACTACTAACAGCTTGCTGCTGCTGCTTGTTTACTTTTTGACCATTGCAATTTCTGCTCACAACACGTTTGCTGGCGGTCAATCCAAAATTTGAGCCAAGCGGCGTGTCGGCCACGAAAAGCACACTCTCACACACACACACACAACACATAAACCGGTGTATGCGTGCACTTACAGCATTACATATCAATGACCGCCGCTCGGCATCAGCTGTTTTTCTGCACGTTATTTATTTAGCTAAGTGATACTTGGTTTTATATGAGATTTTCTTGTAATTTGATTGCTTCCCCGCTTTATTTCGTTCATATTTCACATCGGCTGCCAGTGATGGTTTTGCGGGTGGTGGCTCAACTGACTGCCTAATCTGCTTGGTATCTGCTCTCAAATGCGAATGCACTTTCATAGTCCGGCAGCCATTTCGTATTATGGACGCATAGACTGTTTTCGGAGCATATACATATAAATATACCTATATACATAAATAAATACATATATATACATATGTATTTGGAAAAATGTTTAGTTATCTGTCGAAGCGTGTTGCGCGATTGCCTTTTTATTGGCATCCATGTCAGCAGCTGTTCAGCTGGCAAGCGCCAATTTTTATACTCCACCAACATATTGCTATAGAGTTTAATCGTTTTGCTCATCTAACGGTTGCACTAAGCGATATATAGGGTTATATAAACGATCAGGATGTCCGTGACAGCTGTAACTTAAGTAGTAATCTCGATAAAGCTTGTTATCCGAGTTACTTGGTAAAAAAGTACGAGTTCATGAGTGGACGTAATCCAACTACTTCTACGCCTACAAATCGCCATTAACCGAAAATGTATTAAGTACCATGACTAAGCACTACATCACGATATTATTCTCCATTTGGCACAGGGGGTCGCAGTGGCAAGAGGTATCTGCGGGCAAAAGATTTTGAAGAAGTGAGCGTGGCCCCGCAGTTTAAGTAGTTTAATGTAGATATCTCTTCAACTACTCAAGATACAATAACCAACTTCTTCGGACAAAAATTTTATAAGAACTCCTGCGACAGTCTGAAAATCGATGAAATCGGACCATAACCCCATTCTCCCCCCATATAACGGTACTGCTAAAATTTCTAAAATCGCGATGAATGAATAACGAAATATACCAGAGACATTAAATTTTACTTCCAAGATGGTACAAGAGGCGTTTAATGGATCCTGGATCCAATTTGGATAATGCGCGTGACATCGCGTACTTTTAGCTGAAAACACAGTGAGAAAATGATCGAAATAGGACCACAACCGCGCCTACTTCTCATATAGCACAATTTTAAACTCCATTTGAAACTTTCTAGAATACAAACTTAAGAATGACTTAATATATAGGATACAAACTTGCACTAATAATGCCTTTAGTGTATTCCACCTTATGACTAAATCGAACCTAAACTGTTCAGGCCCCTGCGTACGGAATATGTTGCCTAAGTACCTCTTGACTGTTTACCGAAAATATCGGTCAATGCGGCTCCGAAATAATTATTTCCTGATATTAGTATTCCTGTTTGTCAAAAATAGGTTGAATTGGATCAAAACTTCCCTTAGCTCCATATAACAAAATCAAAGATAATAGGGAGAATTTGTACTGCGCATAACGGGCAATATGCAATTTATCTTAATAAAATTGAGAGAGTGTATTTTTCTTATAACGTTGCAAATTCGTCCTAGACCCCATCTAACCAGCAAGCCTTATGTACTTGAAGGTTTTTGTCTTTAATGCTTGTAAGTTGCAAAAGTATAAAATGTTCAGTTACACCCGCACTTAGCTCTTCCTTACGTGTTCCATTTACTTTGTTGCCAGCGCCTTTGTTAGACACCAACTTGACGCATGTGTATGTGTATGCATGGGTGTGTTTGCAGTGAAATGTTTGCTCTTTTGCTTTTCATCGCTTGGATGCGCGCCCAGATTACACTTTCCGATAAACGAAAAGAATTTACTAGTGCAAATTCATGTCGGCTGACCAATTTATGCTTGCACTTCGAAGCAATCGCCGATATGGTGGTCTAATCGGTAAAAAATTGGTAGTAAAAGTTAAATGGCTGATTGCAAAGTTATGCTGTTTTAGTGGCACTTAGTTAAAGTGGTGAAGAAAAAATGTTTCGTGCGCGCATATAAATATATATATACTTATATATGTATGTAGAAGATACAAATTTTAAGTTTTTCCCAACTTTTCCTGCATTATTATGAGTTATATCTGTACATACTATATATTTGCTCTTATAAATCACTCACTCTTATAAACTGTTATTAATATAAAGTGCTCTTACTATGAGGTCGAGTAAAGAGAATTCATTATTACCCAAATCGTTGGCTTAAGTCTCTCTGTAACTCACATTGTATAATCGCAATTGCAAATATAAGATTTCATACGAAAAAATCTTCTCATACAGTTTTTTGATTAATTGTCTCAGTAATGTTTGAAAATAAAATCATGCACTTTTTTGGTTTTGTTGCGGTAATTTGGATGTGATCTTCTACTTTACCGGCGTAGTTTGGATGTCTCCACGCTCGGAAAGACCAATTTTCGCAAATATCAATAAACTAATGTAAATCGACGAGCCCGACCATCACGGAAGCCATTTCCACGGCAGTCTGATCTAAGCGATCGGAAAGAACTCGGATTTTTATGTACTCAAAGACTGTCAACTTGGTACCATTTCTCGAAATTATTTCACAGGATTGACAGTAAGGACAGTGTTTGGTGGCATTGCCAAGGAATAATCTACTTTTAGCTGCCGTTGCGGAGGTCAAACTCATAATTCGCATTAGTACTGTCAACGGTTGGACTCTCTGAAGAAAGTAATCGCCCAGAAGTATCCAGCTTTGGCGAATAGGAAAGAAATTGTGTTTCATAACAACAACGATAAGCCAGACACAGCGATAATGACCAACCAGAAACTTCAGAAGCTTGGTTTGGAGGTTCTCATGCATACACCTTATAACCTGAATCTGCCAACAAGTGATTACTATCAGTTAATGTCTATTTTGTGTGGGTTTGCTAGTTAAAGCAGAACTTTTGGATATCGAGTGTCTTGGTTTCTTTGCCAATAGGAATTCTATTATTTAATAAACTATTTTTGAAAGAGCAAAAAGCTAATCGAAAAAACGGATAATATTTGACGTAAATCGAATCCATTTAACAAAACCTTCAATCTAATGCGAAAAAAAGGATTTATTTTTAATCGACTTAGATAGTTATTTCATACGGTCTATGCCATTTCTACCCTCTTTTCTAAAGCCCCAACCATAGATTACTAATTAAGCCCATCCGCATTAAGCTATTATTTATTTACAACTTTCGGTGTCTGCGATATTGACACCTTTTGCCGAAACCAACTGTCAACACGGACTTGCTATTTACACTTTCCCACCAACGAAAAGAGTGCCAACAAAGTTTCCTTCTGCATGCCAATTTCACTTTAATTTCGTCTTTGATTACAAAAGTAAAGCTGCGCCAAAAGTCAAACGAAAGTTAAGCTAAGACGGAAAAATGAATTAGAAAGGTAAGTAAAACTTTCGTCTGTGCTAATTTCTTAAAAGTTTTCTGATTTGTAATAAGAATGATTTACTGCACACATGCCCATGTATTTTGCAACTTAGCGGTACAGTTTAATAGAAATTATTTCAACGCTTTTTAGACTCATTTTACCAGTCCAATTAGCAGCTAGCTAATTGATTTAGATTAAGAGAAGGTACAATCTTGTATAAGAGTGTCAGCTGCTGGCATTAGTTCTACTTTCTCCAGACTGTATGGGGAAGCGAAGCTAATGGGTCTGGTAGTGAAAGAGGGCAGCAATTGACTGTCATAACTTCGAACCTTCTGCTGATCCAAACTTTTGCTATAAAAATCTCACGAAGCGATGCTTCCAAGTGACTTATCAACATCAATTTAATATCGATACATTTTTTTTTGAGGTTAGTAGAATTGGAAAGTTTTTAGGAATAGAAAATTGGTAACGAAATTTATGGAATCACTGCCATAGGTAAATATTTAGAGTGGGTTAGGTAAAAATAGTCTGGTAGGCTAATGAATCATGCATAGACAGTTTCTGTGCCTTTGCTGGAGTTTCATTACTCATTTCTTTTGCAGTTTTGCTTATAGATAGATTCTTAGCATTTAGATTTTCCTTGCCGCGTTCCTGTCCAGAATGTCATATAGAAAATGCAGGGATTTATCAATTCTGATGACGTTTTCGATTGACAGCGGTACACCACTTTTGACAATCTCATCCAATATCTCTGCTTTGTTGTCCAATAGCTTCTAACTCCGGAGTTGCCTGCATTAGTCCTAACAGCAAAGACCTATGCTACAAATATAGTGTAGTGGTCTGGCAATTTAAAAGGCTGCCATTTACGAAAGTCTGAACAATAGATCACGCCAACTCAAGCTGGGCAATATTTATGGAGAAGGAAAAGTATTCGAAAAAGATATAGCCATAGTTTTGAAGATGAAGATAGAAGAAACTGATTAATCTGCTGTCTCTATGTTATGAAAAGATTTTGCAAAGCCAAAAAATTCAAAAAGTTGTCTAGGCAGTTAGTGAGAATAATGGACAATGCTTTTGAGGAAGCAGGCACAAAAGGCTCATCCACATTTGCCGCTTATTCTCAAAGGCATTTCGAATACTCTGACGTTACCTAAAGCAAGTTTTGTTCTCTGCAACAATTAAATCACTGAAGAGTTCCTATTTCCTAATAAGATTCTCGCCTTTTTTTTGGCACCTACCAACTCTGTTAATTGACTGACAGTTGAAAGTGGTCGACTTGTAAAGACATTCAGTTGCACACACACTCGTCGGCACACTTCATGCTTAATTTGCTTAATTCAATACAGCTTCACTAATTAGTTTTGTACACGTCCATCTCCCAAATGTCTAAACATCACACTCCGCTTGAAATGTGTCCAAACTAATTCGAGACTGACAAGCCGTTCTTTCGCCAGCAGAAATAGAAACGCCAATTCTCGTCGTGTGACATTGTTGCGCAACAAAACTGGACATGTCGTTTGCAACCATACTGACGTTTCTTGTTATTGCCAGCACTGGCTTGTTCTGCATATTTCACTCTGCCGTCATATTGTCTCGTCTCTCACTTGATACGCACACACACACACACATTCGTTGCATTTGTTTGTTATTCTGTGCGGCTGACACTCGCCACCACAAGACATATCGCCTGATTTGTGCAGCCACCGGGGGATTGCAACAATGTTTCGCGAACATTTGCACTGGCAACATATCGTCAACAGCACAAATAAAAGAAAAGGCGCGTTGTAAGCAAATAAACGCTTGGAAAAGGACTCAGTCTCAATGACAAATAATGCAATGCAAATGGACCGACAATTATTAGTGCTGAATGATTGCATTGCCGCTGGTGCGTAATAAGAAATAATTGCAACAACAAATACTGCACTCGTTGCAACTCACAGCATTATTTACGTTTTGCCTTTGGCAACAATTTATTTGTTTCTCTTTCTATTTGCAACTTTTTCATTACTTTTCTTTCTATTCGATGTTTATTTGTATTTTTAATTGTTTTCTCCTTGTTTCCTGCTTCGTCTGTCGATGTTGCTGAGGTTTTCATTGCTGTTGCCGACAGTGTTTTTTAAGCTGTCACCGCTTCGTTGGTACTTTGTGTCGGTGACAAAACGCCTGGTCGCCGAGTTTTTACGATTTTTGCTTTTGTTTGACAGTTGTGTTGTTGCTTTACTATTTTTAATTGCTTTTCGCTTTTCGCATTTGGCGTTTCGCTTTTTGCCCTTCTCATTTTTATTTTCTTCGCTTATAATTCACTCAATCACTATTAAATTTCGTTACATATAAAATAAGTTTTAGCCAACATAGAAAAACAACAAGCTTTGTTTTAAGAGCTAATTCATGTTTCTTGCAAAGATATTTTTATAGTTTCGAATATTATAAGTGTGGTTACTAAAAAGCAAAGCTGTCTGTACATATTGAGTAGTCGAAAAGTCTTTTCGTATTTTAAATGAAATCTCAACTTATTTGCTTTTATATTTATAATGGAATTTAATAAACCAAATATGTATTATTTTGGTAGACCACTTTTTGCCAATTTTAAGCTAGAGTTACGAGTATTATTCCATCAGTGTAAAACTTTTCTGGTTTCTCTGCGAAAAAGTGCGATAAGTAGCGTTTCTCTTGAAGCTAACTTTCCTTCATTACGGGAGTTCTGTATTGACCGAAACAAATAGTAGTCCGATGGTGCAAGTTCAGGGCTCTCTCAATTTTTTCCGAGTCATCAAATATGTGTTTGGTGTAGTCTTGCGCTGTTGGCAGATGACGCCCTTTCTATTGATCAGTTCTGATCGTTTTTTTCGATTGCTTGCTTCAATCTCCTCAATTAATGTAAATTAATTGTGTATTAAAATGTAGAATGAATCATTCGCCCAGGCTGGACCAGCTCATAGTGGATCATTCCTTTCCAATCCCACCAAACACTCAGCATAATCTTTCAAGGCTTTAATCTTGTCTTTGCGCTCATTTGTTGAGCTTCATCGCGCTTGCACCGTGATCTTTTTCGCACATCATTGTCGTATTGGGTTCACTTTTCGTCTCCTGTTACCACTCGCTTCGGAAATGGTTCGATTTCACTGCGTTTCAGCAATGAATCCCGGATGTTAATTCGGTCCATTAAATTTTACACGAACAATTTATATGGTACCCAAATATCGGGATGCTTTTTGTAGCCAACCTTTTTTAAATGGTTAAACCGTTTGATAATGAATGTTATGTGTTCCTTATCGATGTCAAGGCAGCGTATGTGACGGTCCTGGTCAACAATTTTCATAATTTCTTCGACTTTTTCAACGATAGGTCTACGAGAGCGACGTGCATCTTTCACATCCAAATTTCCAGAACGAAAGCGAGCGAACCATTGTTGTGCTGAATTTCATTGATGGCTTAGGTGGCACTCATATACTTGTGTTCGTAATAAAGTGAACCCCTCAAAACAATTATGAGACAATGATTTCAAACTGATCTAAAGCAGTAGGAAAAATATCCCAAAATTCTATCTAATTAGAGTCAAAATTCTCCAGTTCGGTTTCAAAACATCAACTTTAATGAGAAAAGCTACAAAGAATAATAAATAAAAAATTCAAGCATTTAAAAAGTTCAAGCGCTTAAAGAGAAATGCAGCCATTAAATATAATAAATGAAATGCTAGATTATATAAATCAAACAACTGGCCGAGAAAGCTTCACAAGCTCATATTTACGAAATATTGCATGTCACCCACTGCTATCAGCGGAAAATAAAAAAAAGACAGCGTTTCGCAATCAAATGACAGCGTTGTGCTATATTTTCAACACGCTACCAGCAACGAATGCAGCACACGTCTTCGGCGCTTCGAGAAGAGCTTTGTTTCACACCATTTGATGTCATCGCATTGCACAAACCACACACACACCAGCATATGAACGTGAGCGACGGCACAATCAGCTGCCAGTAAAACGTTCACGCATCCTCACTCACGCTTTATTGTCGCCGCATAGATATATGTACAGCTGTGTGCACGAAATTAGTAGTGCCTATTTTTTAAAGGAAAAAAAAAAAGAAAAATTGTCTAGTACTAAAAGTTTTCGATTAATTAATATTCTTTGAACCATTCTCTGACGTGGCATAGACTCTATTAGATCCATACAACGCTTCATAGGAATTTAAGCTCATTCCTCTGTGACCACAGGCTAAAGTTGTGTTCTAAATGATGGATTTGTTGTGCTACTAATATCTACGACTACTATCACCAGAATCGTCGTATGTTCGTGTATTGGGCTGAGCAACAGCTTGAAAATGATTCGGACTTTCATTGAAAAATCATCTTCAACGATGAGGCTTACTTCTAGTTGAATGGCTTTGTCAATAAGAAAATAAACGTTATTGGTCAGGCAGCAATCCACACCTACTCCACGAGTCACCATTGCATCCCGAAAAAATTACGGTTTGGTGTGGATTATGAGCCGGCGGCGTTATTGGACCGTACTTCTCCCGTGATGATCAATACCAGCACGTTTTTGTGAATGGAAATCGCAAATCGCACAAAATTACGAAATCCCTTACATATGCTTACCTATAGCAACTATCTAATAATTTTTTGGGTTATCGACTCCGGTAAGCAGTAACATTTTAATGAACAGTGGTAACTAGAGCAACTTGTTGACTTGACAAGTCCGTTTGTGTTAGGAAAGATCTTTAAATATAAATCTCTGCGCTACTCTTTTCATGAACACAACTGTATGGCGCTGTTTAGATAGCGAAACTGAGGCATAACGGTAGACATGTTTATATAATACATATGAGCAAGAAATATGAAAATGCATAATATATACATACATATATGTATGCATGTGTATGTATGTTTATGTCTGTCTGATTTTGCATATAAATTGTTGCATTGGTAACAGTTGGCGCAACACTTCTTGCATATACTGTGGTGCAAATATTCCCATATATGTCTGTATGTTTATGTCGCTGCGTGGATTTTGTACAAATAATTTCCCAGTTGGCCATCTCATTTTATTGCAATGTGAGTTGCTGCTGCTTTCTTTTCTCCAAAGCACACACATAAGCCGTTCGTAGCAAGGCATTGTCTTTATCGCATACCAGCCGAAGTGGCGCATTAGACACAGCTGCCACTGCTTTTATCTGCTGTGGGAGGTGCACCAAGCGGCGTTGTGACGCATTGCGACATTTTGTTTGACGATGCTTGGCACACACGCGCACACAAAGCGGCAACGAAGAATGTTAATGAGCGTGTGAGTGCAGAAGCGAAGAAAGTTGCGGTGTGGTGGGGGGAGACGAGACTGTGGTGGCTGCTGTTGGCAAGCGGAGCGTTTTGCATATGCAAATGCTGGTGCAAGCCGCATAGCAGCCTGAGTGAACGTTGCAAATATATATAGATGCATACATACGTATATACATATACTGTTACATATACATATAAATACAGTAAGTGCATTATATATGTATGTATATGCGTAGATGGCTTGCTTGCAGTTTTGCTTTAGCCATCGTCATTATATAAACCTTTTCCCAGCCTCTAAGCTAAGTAATAGCACCCTACACAAGCTCATATCCACATACATACATATGTACGTATGTATTCATAGCACGAAAAAGATATTTCTAGCATCGCTTCTGTGTGAGAAATCATCTTTTTTGATGCGCAGTAATGGATAATCATTTTTCCACAAAGCTTATGTTAAATTGCTTCATCTTAGGCGGCGCTGTCGTTTTGGTTTTGTGTTGCACGGTAGCGCAGGTGTTTCACACGGCAGGATAATTGAGGCAGTCGCAGCTACGGGCAGCTTTAGCACTTATATATAGACATACATACATAATATACACATATATACACACATATACGTATATACGTACATATGTACTTATCTACAAATGCTTGTATTTTGATTTTGCTTCTTGTTGCACAGAAATTATAAAGTATTCAGCAGATCGCTCTATCAATTACGCGTAGTGTTGCAAGCACAGCCGTATCTTTCAAGCAACGCTTCCACATACAATGCATACATAAAAAGCATATTATAGCTTATAATAGTCACTTAAGCAGAAATACATATAAACATTTACATACATACATACATACATTATATGGTTGTAGGCGCGTCTGCTGAGCAGCCAAGGAAGCACCTGCTTTGCCACTAAATTTGTTTCAATTTTTTTCTACATGAAAGTCAACACTCACACGCTCCTATTTGTGTCTCGATTTTCTTTAAGTCTCAAGCTTAGTAAATCCCTTTATCAGCAGCCCATTACATTTTTCTATTATCCTTTTATCCGAGTATATTTTTAGGAAAAATTCATGTGGCCCTTAAGACTGCTTAGCACGTTAAGCAGCGTGCCGACAGCCCGGCATAGCTTTTGTTTATAAGCTCATTAATATGCCATCGAAGGCATTCTTCTGCATACTTTCTAAAGTACCCTCATGTCTTTTCATTATTTTTGCATGAAGCGCAATCAAATGAAGTTGTTTATGTAATCACTTTTATTGAATTTCGTTTAGAGAGAGACTTGGAGTTACAATCGATACAAATTTTGTATGTACATACATACATTTGTATTACCGCAGTAAGTGATTTATTAATTTAACTTTTTCATACTAGGTTTGATATCTAAAATCGTATAATATGTATCTTAAAGTAAAACAGGTTTTTTTCAACAACTTTTTTCTCATATAAATAATAAAAAACATACATTATTATCAAAGAAATGTTAAAATTAAAAAAAAAAAAAAAAAATTTAAACCCGGCCATTACGGGGCCATTTCCGGCGACCCCTCGGAAAAAAATCAATGAATTTGTTTTTTCAAATAGTTGTAATTGAAAAAATTCCTTCGTCCAAGTTTTTAAGACTTTTATTTCAAAGCACTGGATAAAATTTCACCAAGATTGGTTGAGAGGTCTTGAGAAATCTTGCCAACGAATTTCAAAACCACAGTTTCGAGAAAAACGCGTTTAAAGACGGCGCACTTAACCTAGCCTCGAGCGCACAAGTTCTCAAATATATTTCGTTGAAACTATTACTCGGATCAACTTGAAAATTCAGGACAATATTCTAGAGGTGATGTAAAATTTAATAAAACAATAAAAAAAAACTTGTTTGAAAGCCGTAAACACATGTTATCCGTTGAGATACTTAAGGCTTGAAGCTATAGGTTCAAATAGGAGAAAATTTCAATTTAAAACTTTTTTTTTGGGTTTAACGCTGCCAAATTCTATGCAGTATCTAGATTTCAGGGCACATAGATAAAAATGGAGAAAAATATAGCACTCTATTCTCTATGGTTTCAACTAAAGCCTTAGAACCTTTCATCCAATACTAATCCCAATGTTTTGTCTTAAAGGTCTGATGCTAAAGTAGATCTTTAGACTCGATAAATTTTTGCCTAGCTTATGTGTTCCAGAATCATTCAAAACTAACCTATTACTTCGAAACAAAATTTTACTTAAAGAAAAAATGGTTCAAATCATAGTAAACTCTAGTTTCTTATCTTTAATTAAAAACTATACTTCAACTAATGAAAAATATATACAACTTTGAACTAAGTAAGTACCTTGTTGAATGAATGGATTAAAGTAGTTCTACTTTTTTGCTTTAATAAACCTTATCAACCTCATTGGGCTTCGCTTTGAGGTAATAATACTTTTCAAACACCTCTGTTACGCCATCTGTCTTTTTAAGCCTCGTACACCAAACTTCTTCATTTCTTCACCTACTCAATCTACCTCTACGTCTTTAACCACCGATTATCGAATCATAAACATTTTCCGCTGTAGCATTATAATTCATCCTACAACATGACCAAGCTAGCCAGATAATGTCAATTTGTTTTCGATTTAGTACCCGCCGGTGAAATCTTAAAGCAGAGGAAGAGGAAGATGTCTACTTCGTTCGAAGATCAGGTAGAGAAAAACCTGGCTGAATTTGGTATCTTGTAAAGATCTAATAACCATTCAAAACACTTTCCTTTCCAATAATCCAAGCGAAAGCTTTTTACTTTTTGCCATCTCTTCCCCGTAAAAGCAGCGATTCGCAAGTGGTTTGTTCCTGAATTTCAAGGCAGGCATCATTATTCATGTTGACAGTAGCGCCGAGATAATCGAAGTTCTTGACTGCTTTTGAAAAATAGTTCCCAGCTACTAGTTCTCTCTCTCCCTTTTGCAAATTCCTGTTTCTAGCCAGCACATACACTATCACAAGACCAGCTTCAGCAAATTCATGGAGAGTTGATCCCTTGCCGTTCGCAGAAACTCGAACTGGCGCATGGAATGACTTAGCGCAGTTTACATCGAGATTTTAAACTGAAAGCGTACAGCTTGAGCAATAACTGAAGCCGCTCGACTTTTCGAAGCAACATCGTTTCGCTGTATCGGCTCTTGAAAAGTTCCAAGAAAATCCGACGTTCTCGAGCCAAATTTTGTTCAGCGATTAGGCCGATTTCTGTTACAATGAGTATGTAAAGAAGCAAAAATGCTATTGAGAACGTAACCGTCAATGGCGACCGTTATCGCGCCTTAATAAACGACTATTTGATGTCTGAAATTGAAGTTCGTGAACTCGGCCACATCAACAAGACGGTAAGACGATTTGAATTCCCAAACATCGCAGCAATCAATGGATTTATTGAAAGAACACTTCGGTGAGTTTCATATTTTGGACCCTTCGATTGGCCACCAAGACCGTGTGATATCACAATGTTGGAGTTTTTCCTGTGAGGATATGTAAAGTCTAAAATTTTGGCGTACATTTCCACTGCGGTTCAGGTCTGGGTGAAAAACATCACGCGTGTCATTCGCCAGTTATCAGTCGAAATGCTCGAGTGAGTCATCGGAAATTGAACGAATCTTCAAAAAAGTTCTTTTGAGTGATAATAATTATTCCCCATTAAATTTGAAGTTTCTGTGTTTTTCCATAAAAAAAAAAGTTGTTAAAACTCGAAATGTATCTCCCTTTAGCTAGCTAACGTTTGCTTGCTTGTTTTTTTGACTAACTAATTTCCGCTGTTTTGCTGACATTGACATTTCTGCCCGCATTCCCAACGGTTTCGCAATATTTATGCGTTCAATGTATATACATAAATTTGGAAGTGCCCGGGCAGTATTGCGCATGCAATACATTGTGCAAATTTTAATGTAGCGATTTTGGAATGTACGAAACGGCCCATTAAACACATTCACCGCACTCGTAACGGCGCACAACACGAGCGTGTGGCGGCTATGCGGCGCTCTAAAACCTGCCGACCGCCCACAATTACACAATGCCATTTCACAAACGCACATAAACCGCTGTATATATATACATACTTTGGGGTGCCGAAATTTTCGGTTGAACTGGCTACTTGTACAATATGCATAATAACGCTGCATAAAAAGTATGATTGCTATTATTTTTAGTTTGCTTCAACAGAGACAGCTACACCCGTATTAGCTGTGAACTAAAAGTTCGTGTATTTTATGTTAGTCGCTGCTTTTGTTGTTGTTGTTGCTTGTGTTTTCCACGATATTTGTTATCTAAGCTTTTCAAATTCACATGCCACACACTTTGGTTGCCTGCAGGCGCACATGTCGCACGTGTGTGTGTGTGTGCTGGAAACATGTGTGTACATCAGACATGACAACCAAAAAAAACACACACTCACACATATGTGCCTGGTGTTCGTGTATGTTTGCATGCGCCATTAGTGATTTTTTGCGGCAAACGGGAAGTAAACATTTTTCGGTTACAACGCCGCTGCCTCATGGGCCATGTCGTTGGCCGCTTTGCCAACCATGGCCAGCCATGGCAACAATGCCGCAACATAGCTCACTTACAACTTGCTTTTGTTGCTGCCTTGTTGTTGGCCGCCCGGGTGCCTCTGGTTGTGTGTATGTGTGTGAATTGCAGACGGCATAGTTTTACTGCCAATTATTAATGTGATGTGAATATGCCTGGCATGGACAGCGCACAACCAATGCTACCACTATAGCAAGTGGTGGCAAATGGGCAGTCAAGCACACGGTTTTATAGAATGCATGCATGCGCACCGTTAGTTGCAGTGCACTCATTGAACTGCGCTCATGCTCGGCACATACTTACACGCTCGGACTATGTGAAATATGTAAACAGTTGGTTTTGTCCTTAGCGACAATTTTCGGGCTTTCAGTTGTAGTTGTTTCGGTTTTGTTGTTTGTTATTAGTCGCTTTACAGATGGCCATGACCATTTGTAGCGTTAGGTTTTCCGCTTTTGTGCTATAAAAGCGTAAGTCTGTCACGGTTATTATCGTAGCTGGTTGCTTATTGGTGGTCTTAAGTACTGGCGGCAATACTGATTGTTGCAATGCAGAAGATTTTTTTATTTTTTTTCATACCAATTTTGACTTTTAACTTTTGCTCTTTGTTAATTTTCAATGCCATTTTCCGGCAGTACGATAGCGCAGTCTCCGGTGTTTGGTGATAATCCGAAAAGGTTCGCGTATATGTATGTCTTATGGGGATATATGCATATGTGGATGAGGTAGTCATAAGCACATATAGTCATCTAAAATGCAAATCAACGAATCATAAAAAAAAAAAAAATTTAAAATCGTTGTCAGATAAAACAACCAATATATAACATAAAAAATAAAACAATGCGTTTTTTATAAGCAGCACTATGTGCTTCTGTTGAGCTTTATTACAAAACTGAAAACACTTAACTTTAAGGTTTATAATCTAACCTATGCTTGAGCCGGCCTACGTG
>NW_017535518.1:4449577-4491220 GCF_001853355.1 Bactrocera latifrons | reverse complement strand
TAGCCAAAACTCAAATTTTGTTTCAATACGAGTGTGTGATCACCGATATATAACCAGTTTATAACCAAAACTCATTTTGCTTCAATATGAGTGTATGATAACCACTATATATCCATTTTATAACGAAAAATCGAATTTTGTTTCAATATTAGTGGTTTCTATAATATCGTTTTCCTTCGCATGTAAACTTATGAAAAGAAGCTGGAGCTTAGTGTTTAAATTCTAGTACCCTCATGGATCCGGCATTTTGACCTTACGATAAATTTGTTAAGTCATATATTATCAATCTCAGCCACTTCACTAGGTTTGCCGAAGGTGTGTCTAATGAGATATTTCCATCTCAGTTCAACAAAAGCCGGGCAATAAAAGAGAAAGTGACAATATTATTCCACCTTCCTCTATACAGCTTTGACAAAAAGCGTCAGCCATAATATTTTTTCGCACCGCAGGCGAAGCAATTGGACAATGTCCAATCATGTCCAACGGCGAGTTTGAGAAAGTAGTTCAAAAGAAGTTAAAGTTCACTTTGGGACAGAAGGACCTCACAGTCGCACAAGTGCTGATTGTTGAACAGCGCTTGCCGAGCTCAAGGGAAGTCCATTGGTTGAGCGCTCGAACGCAAGAGGACAACGGAGTACCGACTCGCTTCCAATCAGATGAAATTGTATTAAGTGTGCCCCAAGCTCATCGGCTTCACAGTTTCCGGCGATTCGGCTCATAGAAAGCTTACCATGTATTTTTTAACACGCCGTTGAAACCACATTTAATGAAAACCTCAGCCAAAAGTTATTGGGTTTTGGTGGAAGTTTATGGTAAACATGCTTTAGCTGAGCAAAGGATCCAAAAGTGTTTGCATTACTTAAAAGCGGTGAACGTCCAAAATAACTTGAAGATGGGGAACAAAAAGCATTATTCGATGAAGATTGCTGTCAGACACAAGAAGAGCTCGCAGAACATTTAAGAGTCAATCAAACAGTCATTTCGAAACGTGTTGCAGCAACCGGATTATTTCTAAGCCAAGAAGTCAGGGGCCTTATTGATTGAGGTCAACAGGCGTTCAAAGACAACTTTGCACGTCATAAATGCTTGTGAACGATATAACACTTTTCTGCATAAAATCGTGATTGGAGGTGGAAACAGAATCTATTATGACAACCTTAAATGCAAAAAATCATATTTAAAATCTGGCCAATCAGCCAAATCAATGGCAAAGAAGAAGCGCCATGACGCCAAGGTAATGATCTCTTTTTGGTTGGATCAGAAGGTCGTGTTGTATTATGGGCTTTCAAGACCGGGTGAAACCATTCATTCGACAACAACACGTCAAATTGAAGCAAGGGATGACCGAAGAACGCCCAGAATTTGCGACTAAACACGAGGCACTAATTTTCCATTATGACCACACTCATCCTCTCGTTGCAAGACCGGTTAAAAACTAGGTGGGAAACCATGGTTGGGAAGTTTTATCTCACCCGCCTTATAACCCAGACCTTTCCTATCAGACTACCATTTATTTCGGTCGAGGTTGAACGCCCTAACTGGAATACGGTTCACATCAGAACAGGATACGAGTATTAAAACTTTGCTTGACTCATTCTTTGCCACCAAGCCGTCGCAGTTCTTTTGGGTTGGAATCCACAAATTACCAGAGAGTGCTTAAAAATCGTTAGGCAAGTCATAGAGAGATGGCAAGAGAGTTCAAAATCTCTCGCAGTTCCGTTCAAATGATTTTACTGGATATTTTGGGGATGAAACGCATTTTTGCTCCACTTGTCCCGCTAAAGCTGACATGTTTTTAAAAAGAGTACCGTGAAACGGTCTCTTTGTACAAGGTTGATCGTGCGAATGCCGATCCCACATTCATGGGGAGCATTATTACTGCCGATGAAACATGTGTTTATGAGTTTGTCATGCAAACAAGTCAACAATCTTCGGAATGGAATCAGTTTTTAGTCGATCGAAGAAATATAACAAAATTCGCTATAGGAGCTGAAAGCCATCCCAAGAAGTGCTTATAAAATATTTTTCGAGGACTGGAAAAATCGTTGGCATGTATTACATCTGGTGAGGATTACTTCGAAGGCGACAAAATAAATATTAATGAATAAGTAAATATTTTTAGTTTTATTTACAACTTCCGGGTAATACTTTTTGGTAACGTACTCCACTGTTCGCCAACAATTGGCAGCACTGACAACATAAAAAGGTACTGAAAATATTTGTTTTATTGTTGTTATTATTTTTCCTCCACTTGCATTGTCTGTAACATTGATTTGAGTACCTTTTTTAACTGTAATGTGCGCGGCGTAGTGCCAAACTGTCGACAGTCGCAAGTTGTTGTCATTTGGAACACTCCCCCGCATGCTCGCGGACACATAAATAAAAATGCATACATAAAGAGCTACACACACATTAGTCGAATGAGTGCAACGTAGCGTAACATTTTTGGTTTTTGGTTAGCATTTGGCATTATTGCCGGTACTCGTACTCGCATTTTGGTCAGCGCACAGCTATGGGCCTGCATGGTGCATGCAACATGCCAGCAGGTACAACCGAAAAACAATGCAGGAACGTGAACTTAGATGCTTGGCAAGCATATTAACATACACCACATACACACATATGTACGTATATTGCCATTGGCATGTATTTGTTTGGCGTTTACATACATACAAATATGCCATTAAGCTCCCAACCCTGTTTGCTTGTGATTACCTGTGTGTACACCAACAACATAAGCCTCTATTTTAGTTTTTCCACAATTGCCGATATGTTTTTAGGAGACTTGCCCTTTGCTGCCAACCCATTCGGCGCTTGTGGAAGCCGTTCATTTTACACAAATACTGTTGTTTACATTCATTTGTAACAATGTGAATACATGTGTGTAATATGTATGTACATTTAGTTTTTGTTCAATCATTAATGACACCGACAGCCGATTTATCAATTCACATATGCAGAGATATGTATATGTTTGTGTACTAATTCATACGTATATATGTACAAATATATAAATTTTTGTAAAACTTGACAATAACTCTGAAACACGTTGAACATTAGCGTGCATTATATTAATACGTATGTAAAACATATGTTTAAATATATCTACTTACATATGATATTAACATTCTATATATGTATTTGTAATATTTGCTTTTATTAGCATAGTCAGACAAATAAAAAACTTAGAAGGAATTACTGAGCGGCTATATGAAATCAATTATATAAAATAATACATATATACCTTTAGGTAGATATTTACAAACGATATTTATACATATCATATATTATAAAAGATCTTTATATCGTATTAAGTTTAGCCAGTGAGAATGCATGACAGCTACATATATATAAGCTCTAGTCGTCCAATCTGAACAATTTCTTCAAATATTATAATCCATGCCAAATTTTGGGTCAAATAAAGGTCAAATAAAAAAGTTTTCCATACAAGCAGAAATTTTGATCGATCACTATTTATGACAGCACTATATAATTTTAAAGCATGGGCGGCTTCAGAAATAGTTTTTTGGTGGGGAGGGTTGTGAGTATTAAGCAATTGATTGAAAATTGAAGCTTAATATAGTAGCTTTTGTATAGTTTAATAGCATTGAATACTGTGGTCAGTTCGTGTATTGAATAGAAAAATTTCCCAAAACCAAACGATGTGGGCCAAATTTGGAGAACCTTTCGAGAACTTCTTCTGCAGAGACTTCAATGTCACGATGGGTGTGCAGCAACATCAGGCCGATCAATCTATGTCTATCTAAGCATGTTTGCCCTCAGTCCCGTTTTCATGCGGCGAAGTGTCGAAAAAGAGCCACTGGAAGTGTGGAGAATAATCGAAGAAAACTATGTGTTATGGGGTGTAGGTCTAAATCGCAGCTCTTCAACGATTGCAGTAGTCGCTAACTTGTCGTCGTTTGACTTTTATTTCTGCTTGAAATGGCACTGCCACTGATCAGTTCACTTTTGAGCTTCAAACGTCACACGACGTTGGCATTATCTAAAGAGTTTTGAGCAGTCAATATGATAAGGTTTTCAAACCACATAATTTTCCTGTAAGCAGCAAACTCAGTTGAAATCCATCCAATATTTTTCAAGAAAAGTTCGTTTTCACATCTTTGCGGACCGTATCCAACAGACGAGTGTACACTGAGAACTTTTAGTATACTTCGCAAGTTCTCACGCAGAAATTTTCGCGGTTTGTTTGTCGGCCGCAGATACTTGATTTTTCTTCGTCCCTTTTTAGTTCTGCCGCAATTTTTTCGTGCTTGAATAAATGGATCGAAAATGTTCCTTAGCTTTTTGTCTCGGATTTTGGAACGTTACAAGCAAAGTATCTATCATATTTAACACCTCTGCCAAATCGATCGATTCTTTCTGAAGAATGACTTGAGGATAGAATATTATATACGAAAAAATCTCAGTTATAAATTAAAATTTGCACTCACCTGCGATGAGTATCGTGGCTTTTCCCGCTGTTTCCTTAATTTTTTAGTTACAAATTTTGAACGGAGCTTTGACGATCAATGAAAATTTTTCGGCATCGTGCTCTTGAACCCATCTTGTTTCACATAACCACTGCACCTCACACTTAATATTGTGTTCGTCAATAAATCCACCAATTGTAGAGAAAACTTGATTATGTCCCCCATTTCCTCCCCCTGAATCCGCCACTGTTATACATACGTATGTATGTTCTTTGTAGGGTTTGTGTTTGTTGGTTTTTCATAACTTCGTGTCAAACCTAACGTACCCTGTTCTGAATATAATTATGAAATTTGACACTCACAAACCTAAGAGTCCTACGTCAGTCTAAAGCAATAAAAATTCTGTTAGCAAAAAGCTCAAAATAGTTAATTTGTCGGATAATACGTTCCAACAATACCAAAGCCAATAGAAGTTTATTAGATAATATTACTGTTTGCTGGGCGGCTACAGTTACACTTTCTCCGAGTACTACCACAATTTCTCTATCAGTGTACGATTTGAGAAATGCAGTTTCGAGAAAAACGCAATTAAAGGTTTACGTGCTGAAGCTGACTGACCCGAAAGTTTTGACTTTACTCCAAATTGGGCAGCGAAAAAATGTGGAAGTCTTCTACTTTCGATCTGCTTTTTAACAAAGTGTTTTTAGGACTTTAAAGGTTACTTTCAGCCAACAGAGAAGCTTTAGATTTTTTTGGAAATTCATAACTAACCTAATGAATTTTGGAAGTTTTTCTTTCCAAATTTAAGACTTGCCTCAACCTTTATATTGATTAGTGATGATTTAAAAAAAAAAAGCGCTTAAAGGTAAAATTTATAAATTTTAGTCCATTTACTACCACATATTTTTCTTAACTATATCATCAAATTAAATTTTGAGTAATTAACGATTTCAATTAAATATTTTAATTCATAAAAGCCGGTAAAAAGCTTTGAATAAATTTTGTAATAAGCCGAATTAGTTCAATTGTCGCTTGGAATGAAAAGCTTAAATTGTGATTTATTTGCGTAGTTACAAAGAGAGCATGCAATATATTGCATACACATATTTACCTGCATAAATATGGAATATACAATACCTGTGTCAATATATTTTTATAAAACGTACATATGTGAATAAATATGTTTGTATGCATCGCTTTTGTGCCGCTGAATTTATGAACAATGAAAATTTTGCTTTTATTCAGATTGCCTATAAATTTATTGCAATGGAAATCCACACAAAAACTTATGCAAATAAATATTTTTGTATAGAATTAAGTCTGTGCAAAAATATTGAAGCTGTGTGTATTTAAATATTT
Source organism: Bactrocera latifrons (assembly GCF_001853355.1). Lineage (NCBI taxonomy): Eukaryota > Metazoa > Arthropoda > Insecta > Diptera > Tephritidae > Bactrocera > Bactrocera latifrons. Next base: position 4,485,431 of record NW_017535518.1, on the reverse strand, counting down.
CAGTGAAATTTTGTGCAAACATTTAGGTATAACACAAATAAAAATGTCGGACATTTGTGTAATACTACAGCACATAATTTGAGGTGTAAATTCCATAATAATAATATTTATTTGAATTGATGCTCTACATACTACTCTGAGCAAAAAATAGTAAAGATTTGTTCATAATTTCAAAATTCTTAATTCATTCTTCAACATATATGCCGTCCCTCTCAAAAGACCCCATTGGCCTCTTTTACGAATGGCTGTGTGTAAACGACGCGCAACACTCAAATAGTAGCATCAGACATCCATAATCAAAGAGAATTGTCGTAGAATTATAACCTTGATTGTCGGCCTGCTTTGACGCCTCACTTTTGCCACGATATTCAGCCGACTGATCTTCGGTTTCCGTGTCGTACGTATAGATCCAAGATTCAGCGCCAATAATAGTTCGGCAGTTTCATGACATCCTGGTAGTCGGAAAGCATTGTTGCGCAGACGTTAATGCGACGATGTTTTGCGAAAAAATTTAGTGGTTTTGTAACCAATCATGCTTTCACTTTTCTTAAGCCAAAATAATATTTTGAAATGATTTTCACGATGCTTCCGACATTCCAAGTAAGATCTCAGTCAGTTAATCGTCGATTATCGATCGTCAAGCACCAATTCCTTTATTTTATTGACGTGTTGATCATCAGTTGATGTTGATGGCCGTCTTGGAAGTGGTTCCTCGTTAACGCATTCTCGACAATGAACAGGGAACTACATATTATCTCAGGTGTCCAGCAAGCTCTTGGAAATGTTCAGAGTGCTGTACCTTTGTGACCATATATGATATAGAAGAGCACATAGTAAACCATATGTCGCAGTGCAAAGCAACAATTACTTTCTATCTACATATAACTGACAGTCATTCATACCAACATAGGAAAAATGGGTTTTCGCGCGAAATTTAAATTAAAAAGTCGTCCTATAAATATTTCGATTTAATTGTTGTGTATATTTAATATTTTCTATGATGTTCTATTCCTTGTATTATTGATTTTCATAATTAGAATTTATGTAAATTTTCTCTAAATTTTTCTTCTTCTTATTTTCTTTCTAGGTGAGTACAAATCAGCTAAAGCAAACAAGAGTTAAGCCAAAGGTAGCGTACATATTAGAACAATTATGCTTAATAGATGAATCAAGTGTTTTCACGAAGGATAAATATGATATTTCCTAATATACATACCTAAGTTAATTGGCATATGGTAAAATATAGTCCGTACTAAGCCTAACACAAAAGACACAATACTTGAATTATTTCTATACAAATCCTTACTTTCACCTTTAAAACAGGTTCCTGAACTAATTCTCCATCTTTCCATACACTTGTTATAGTCTCGGCTGGAATGGCATTCAGTGCCAACAGCGAATTTTGGTATTTTCGTTTATATTACCATTCAGTAGATTGTTGGACAGTTTCATATTTATACTACACCCTCGCCCTGTTATCGTGTTAGTGAGTTGAATTCGATATCAGAGAATATTCTGCTATTTTGAAATACTGGTACAGTTTGTTCGATTCGCTACTCTCGAGCTTTCGGCAAGACAATTATATTTGCATGACTACTTACATATATGACATTTCATTATAAAATTGCAAATCAATGCTTGCTAGTATATTTTCAGTAAATTGTGCTTGTCTGTGTAATGCCAATTATTACTGAATTATGCCAGTTAGTTGTTCGATTTATCAGACTTCAAACTCTAGGGAATCGAAGACAGTTATAATTTCATGACTGCTAGCTTAACATTTCATTAAAGAATTCACTATAAAAATTGCTAATATATTGCTGTTCAATTATGCTACTCATTATGAATTTTGCCAGTTACTTGTTCGTTTCAACAATCTCCAAGCTCTGTCAAATCAGACACTGCTAAAAGTTGTAATGGAAATGATTTTTATATTTAACCAAACTGTAAAAATAATTTACTAGAATTAGCATAAAGTCTATAAGCAGCTCCACAGAGCGTTAGCAGCTGTGACATAAATAATTTAATCTCGCTTTTAAGGCCTTTAATTGGATGTGTGTGGAAAGGCTTAGCTGGTGGCGTATGATGGCATTGATTTGTGTCATGAATGTTGCAGCTCCGATTACGCAAACTACTAAGGCTTCATGCCACAAGCATGCAAGACAACAAAAGCAATAACACAATAACAACAATAGTAACAATAGTTAAACTAAGCAACTAAAACAATGCCTATAACGCGCAATAACAAAAACTGATTACTTGCTTAGCTATCAAAATAAACAATAAGAAATCACACCGGAATAAATAAAGCACAGCACCAACATAAATACATCTACGTATGTGTGTGTGTGCAGCTGTGTTTTGTATTGTGATTTAATTTGCTTAACAATGAGCGACAATACAATGGCAATTGCAAATGTGAATGAAGTGCCATTGAGCCAATTGCAACATGTGTAAGTGAGCTGTTATTTCATACACATATTTACTTACATATGCGTATGTGTTAGTGCTTCTATAAAAAAAAATACACATTTTATGGCAATTAATACCCGTAATATATTTTTTATGCCCAAGCGTTGACAATAAAAGTGCGTGTTTAACCAGAATTTCCATTCAGAGATGCGACAAAGGATAGCCACATGAATGGCGCACAACAATACACACACATACGAACACATGTAAGTTACATATGTACATGATATAGTCACATATTTGCATGGCATAAATATGGTATTACTTCCACATTTGCATGGGAGTGAACAATTCGATTTGAAGTTTGCATTGTGCAGCGGCATGGCCCTGATAAATGATTAAAATGACTGACAATGAGTGCGCGCAACAAAAAAACAACACAAACTGTAAAATGCAATGCAAACTGCCTGGGGGCTTACAGCATTGCGACTTAAATAAAAATAAATGCAAAGAGCTGCGCTTAAAAGTGTTTACATTTAAATTGAAAAACCTCAACCATACAAAAAAAAAAAAAAGAAAAAAAAACACAAATTATTTATATATGCAACAGTTGCAGCGCCTGTTGTTGCCACAAATTACACTCGAGGGCTATTTAAAGTTATACATTTTTAATATGCACATTTTAAAATGTGTAAATTCAGTTTATTTCTTTAAAAAATGAACGCGAGTGAGAAAAATTTTAAAATAAAAAATAAATTAATAATTGAATTAAGTGACATTTGTTGCTTTTGAAATTTTGTGAATTCAAGGTGATGTGAAATGAGTTTGATATTTGTAGTTTTCTAAATCAGAAGTGGTCCGGATTCCAATTCATTTGGAGCGCTGTCATATTTTATTTTATTTTCGAAGAATTGTCAATTTGCTGAACTTTTGTCATCAGATGTGAAGCTACAAACTAGTTGAAAAAGTTTAGCAACATATTAAGTATTTTCGCGGAAAATTCACTCATAAATATATTGGTTAGTCGAAAATGTATTTACGATTTCTAATAAAATTTAAATTTATCTTTTTAAATTTCTAATAACAAATAAATAAACAATTATATGCCATTTTTGTCGACCACTTTTTGCCATTTTTCCGCTAGAGACATTATTTCATCAGTGTAAATCGAAATTTCGATATTTCTAGAACGGAAGCTAGCGAACCATTGTTGTGATACACGAACTAATACAGAATCGTCTCCGCAAACTTCACAAATTTAATTCGCCTCTTGTGTTTTCGTCTTCAATTTTTTAATACAAAAATTTCAAAATAGAGCAAATTTCTTCGTTATTTTCATTAATTTTTGAAGAGCTATAACTTTTTCTCAATTTCCCCGAATAGAATTGTTTTTGGTCAAATATAGCCTAAAATCGTATCTATATGGTATAACACAATGTGATTGGTAACACTGCAGATATACGACTGCAATGTCATCTATTGTCAAAATACGAAGCGACTTTTTCGACTACCCAATATTTAGCAAAAGTAATATTCAAGACCAAATAAAAATCGATCGAAAATCTGAACTGAGGCTTCACTTAAAAAAAAAAAAAAAATAAGTATTAAATTTAAAAATTTAATAAATATTTTTGTAAAAAAAAAAAAAAAATTAATGCTTTTTACAAGTATTTTTGGTTCCAATTGGTGAGGTGGAAGAGACCCTTTTCCTACTTGGTCCGGTTCGAGTCTGATCTAAAACCTCTGCCGTGCTGTTGGTCCGGCACACGGCCGTAGTACAACTCCACATTGAATTGAATGTGTTAATCCTAACTGCCTTTAGATGTAAATTATGATGATGTTGTGTCAGCAAAATACCTTTATCTTCGAAAAAACTTGAATTTTAAAACATTTTATTGTAGACATGTTTTTGAATATCATCAAATTGAATCATAGACAAAATACAGGATATGGTTTTGGATGATCGTCGATTGACTGAGAAAGATTTACAGGATGCTCTACACATCTCATCAGGCCGTGAGAGCCATATTTTAAGTGAAATTTTGGGTTTTAGAAAGCTGTGTGACCAACGGTTGGCGCATTCGCTAACAATTGATCAAATGGAACAAAAGCACTTTCGCATGTGACTTTCGCGGCAACCTTTGGAGCGTTTAAAAAAGATAAAGTGGATTCTGTGTATCGATTCATCACTATGAATGAAACTTGGGTTTATTACCTTGATCCTGACACAAAACAAGAGGCCAAGAACAGGCTAACCTGGTTTTTCGGCTTCGAAAAGATTTCGTATCCGGTAATCGGCCAAGAAGGTTACGGCACAAGTTTTTTGGGATGCGTGAGGAATTTTGTTTGTGGAAAATAATAATAAAAAATAATTTTTCATCAGGACATTACCCCGTGTCACAAGAGTTAAAATCCTTGAATTAAAGTTCGAATTGTTGGAGTATTCACCAGATTTGGCCCCCAGCGACTTACATTTGTTTCCAGAACTCAAAAAATTTTTGGGTGGCAAGCGTTTCTCATCAAAGGAAAAGGTCATAACGGCTGTTGAAGCGTATTTTGCAGACCTTCCGGATTATCACTTCAGGAATTAGATCCCAGATTGGAGAACCGTATTTGCAATCATAAAATTGTTTTTTCTTATCAAACGCCTAAACTTATTGAACAACTTGGTTCATATAAAAACAGTGGTTTCATTTGGTTTCTTCTATTTTATTCCGTGAATATAGCATTTGGAATTTGTGAAATCTTTAAAGAACTTAAAATTTATCTTAACAGTTATTTATTCAAAAGTTATATTGAAGAGCATAAGAGGCAAATATTGCATTGTGTAAAAATCACCATAAAATATGATTTTCAATAATATTAGTTCGTAAAAGTTCTTATGTAGAAAATTATGTATGTACTTATGTCGTCACCTAAAATGCAAAGTAACGTAACATCACTTTTCAAAAGTTTACAGGCGAAGGAAAAATTTTATAATAAACAAACCGCGCCCCCGTAGGAAACAAAATTTGAGTTTTGGTTATAAAATGGTTATATTTTGGTTATAAAATTGTTATACTTTGGTTATTATATTGGTTATCTGACAGTGATTTTTGATTCTTTTTTGACGATACAATGTTTTGCATTTTTGGTGACGATATATAACATCACCTTCGACTTTACCTTTATTGTGCAGTGACATTTTTTAAACGAGTATTGAATTAAATTTTGCGCCGTATTTCAATACCAAGCTGCCATCCAGGCAAAAATATTATATTTGCTGCACATTTCTAAACAACATTAGGCATAAAAATGCCTCTCGCAGCCTTTAACGGCACTTCAGGGACATTTACATTCAACCTCCAATGCCACATTTTAAAGCTCTCGTGCAGATATACATATGTATATCAACGCGCGTATGTCAATGCATTGCTAAGTGTAGCTGCAACATGTGGCAGCACAATGTATACACCGGATGCGAGTTGTAACTTGTGCCTGTGCGATGTAACTTTTATGTGCCCAGTCGGAAGTGTGTCTGTATGCACATATCAACTTCAAGCCGCAGGCTTTTATTCAGCTTCAACTGAACCGTCAATTTATGCGCATCGGTTCAATGCAAATGCAGTTACAAGCCTATACTCACATGTGTATGCACGTTTCTCCATACATACATATACACGTGTGTGTGTTTGTGGCGCATGTGTGTAACTTAAAACGATTTTAGTAAAAGTCGTCGTTGCTGCCAACTCAGCGCATCTGCACACGTGTATGTATGTATATACTCCCCACTTTTCAGAAAGCCGCTTTGAACCGCTTGCGGTAGCTCTCAGCCATTTTCGCAAGTACTTGGGAAAGTTTTTACCGACTACCTGGTAATGGGTTATGACTATATTAGTGTGACTTTTCGAACTTGCCAGACAGTCGCGGAGATCTGCTGAATTTACATTTGCAAATTTGCTCACATAAATATGTATGTTTGTGTATATACTATAGATGTATATATAGGCATGCAGATATGAATTTATTCACTTTGATTTGACGGCTCAGTGTTTTATGCAAATTTGCTTCAATTATGCATTTCAAAAATAACAAAAATGTTCTACTTGCAAAGGGAGTTTTAATTCACCAGGCAGCCGATTTTTAGTGATATTGGTTTACGATATGCGTTTTATATGCTTAAAATGGGCAGTTATATGGGACCCGCTGAAAGTGCATCACTTAAGACACATCACAGCACAAATTTCCTTCATCTCTTATGAATTTTTTAGAGACATATATGACCATTAAGGTGTGCCGTTATTGTGTGGAAGATTTTTGTTTCAATTTTGTGCTGGCAATTAAATAAGGTTACTTTTAGCACAATTAAATTTCAAAAAAAATTACGAAATATTCTTTCCATTTTGTTAACAGGCGAGATAAATCAGATATGATTTGTTTTAAATATTTTAAGACACTTGTATGAAAAAGTTAAGAGAGCAAAGTCAACTTGATTTCTTAGCTGAAAATACAACTTTCTGTCCTTCAGCCAAAATTGGTTTAAATTCGATTTCATATCACCCTCATATGCGTGCTCATGTTTATGCCTCAAGCTGCGTAAGCACTTTCAATTCAGTTCCTCTAATTCGAAAGTCATTTAATTTACTTTATTTTGAAATTAGCATTTTGATTAAGAATGAGCAGATGACTTTAACAAAAATTTAGCGAATCTTTCAACAACTTTGACTCGCACTGTCAATTAATTAAACTACATTTTCACGTATTTGTACACAAATATTTATCATAGCCTTCAAAATATACCGATTTTAAGCCAAGACAAGAACAAATGAGCCAATACTTAACCCAATTTTACGACCCTTAGAGTATTTTTTGCTATCGCTGGAGCACACCGACGCATAGGTGAGGCTGATAGTTTAATAGAACAGTCTTACCATCCAGATGTCCTAACACTTGTTATAAGTCCGTTTGAGATGACCTTCAGTATCTTCAACTAATAACTTTTAATGGTTTGAATGCGCTCACGGCGCGTTCTTCGAAACTGATTTTTGAGTTTCAAAACTTAAAAAAGTCGCATGAAGCTAAATTTGGCGAATACGCTGGCTAAAAAACTACTTTCGTTTCGTCTTTGACCAAAAAGGTGGTCAAAATCATATTAGAATATTTTGGCGCATTATCGAGGTGAAAATTAATCTATAAATTGTTCGCATACATATCGTTTACAACGATTGCTTCACGAAATCAATGCGAGTCATACCAAAGTAATTAAAGGAAATAATGAGCATCGCCTGAATTTTGAACGACCTTGAGCGAGAGACGAGGCTTTATGAATAAGAACTTGAGCAATCAAGCAAAGCTTGGCAGTTTTGTGATCATATCCGAAAAGCCACCCCTCGTCAACAGTCTGTTTGTTGAATGTGGAATCTTCAACTACGTTTTAAGCATCTTTTTTGTGACATCTATTCGGTTTTGTCTTAACAAAAATCTTTATACCCAAAACATAAAAATTGTTGTTTAAATTGAGCAGTCCGAGTCAAATTGGATCAGATGGTATAAAATGGTCTTCAATTTGAAGCAGTGAGCATAAAAATGCATACGATAGTGCGATTTGTTGGGAGCAGAAAGCATAAAGCAAAATATATGATAAAACAATTCTAATTTTGAAAAGGTCCTCCAAGAATATTTCTAAGGGTACATAAATATTTGCAGTATTCTGATTTAATTTTTTGTGAACACAGTCAAAAATATAAATAATATCAGAAGGGCAAGAACAAAAAAATTAAAAATGTTGCAATATGACCCCCCATTTTAAGGAGTAGAACTATTATATGCTCGAGTTCTGTGAAATATCTGGGCCCACGACTACACATGATTTCTTGGCGCTACAAAAGTGTCAATAGTCCTATACTTACATGTGGTGCGTGGGTTTGTTTGCTGGCACTAACGCATAAGTGTCACATTAAACACCTGCAACAGATAGAACGAACGTGTTTGGTGAAGATTAAAGGCGTAATGAAAACTACATCACAAAATGCATTGGATGTCATCCTTATTATAGGCCAAGTGGTTTTGTGCACTAATTAGCTAGTCCATTAACCTTCTAGTGCATAGCCGAACGGCAATTAAAGCTATCCGTAGCGCCTACAGTAAGTTTGTTGTATATCACATTGGTAAAATCATCTGTGTATCCAGTCATATAGCAATGGAAGGAAACCAAAAGGCAGACGATTGGCTCGCTCACGGAAAGTCCGGATCACAATTTTTTTAAGCTTATGTATATCATTACGGTCCTTCAAGTGTTTCTTACAGCGATGGTCCATAAACGAACACCTCAGGTCTTGGAGCGCTATAGACTAAAAAACTTCGATTTTTTAGGCAAGACCGAACTAAGTAGCATTGTATTAGTCGTCATATAGTATTTACTTCTAACAACCCACCTTCAGAAACTTGGTAAAGTGAAATATGGAGAATGCAAAACATGCGCGGATTGTGATGATGCCCTGGCATATTGCCTTTGCGGGTATCCATCTTTCAGATGGTGGAGAGGGAATTATTTCCGGCGCTCCAAAAGTTGCAACTTAAAAGACATTCAGAGTAAAAAAATCGGGTATTTTATCACTGAGTTGCTGGATAAGGCTTAACTGGTTGCAGTTGGAAGCAATATGAGGTTAAGTTTAACGGTCTGTGGTCTGGCGCTTCTGTGCCTCACTTTTCAAACTACCAACCTAACGAAAACCAAACAATTTTTGTTTTTCGAAAGCACCATTTTGGACTTCTTCAATTTAATTTGACTTGTGCGGATATAATATCTAGTGATATGGATTTTTTGGAAATAAAAAGTTAAAAATGGATTCTAATACATTATAGATTGTTAAAAGGTGAAGAAACTACTTCAGAGTTTTATAAATTATTGTTGTTGTTTCAAATTTAGGAGTATTATAAAGTCGGAATTTACTCACACACGTGGTAGACTCATATAAATTTATTGATTCTTGAAAGAGTTGTGGTGCAATCATGCACTTTTCGAAGAGCATTGTGTGTCATCAGTCCTTAAGCTTTGATTTATAAACACGCTACAAGTCTTTTGTTTGACTAGTATCATCTACATATATATAAACAATGTCTGTGCCCATAAAGTGAAATGTATTTACCGGATATCCTTTCACCTTCAATTTAACGTTTCACCTTCGTTTTCGTTTTCCATTACACTTCCTGCATTGCAAGCCATTACTCAGCGGAGTGTGTAAGTCAATTATCGTCATTTGTTTATGACACCAACAACAGTAATTGTTTCCACGCGACGATTACATGGGCTACGTGAAGGCACTGAAAATAAAAATTAATAAATTGAAATGTGAAAAGCTGGCTAAAGCGGCGAAAAAAAAACAATAACAATAACAATACATTAGCGACGTCAAAAACCACAAACGCGGCAGTGATAGTCACAAATAACTGTAATAACCGCAAAGTCACATAAAGTGAATTTATGCATGTCGCACATACTGCGCATGTGTGTGTGTGGGTGTGTATATTTATTTTCACATTTACGCGCAGCAATTTACCGTTTTCAGTATGCACAAGTGTGTGTGCGTTCAAAAGTAACGCATCATCATCAAATCGCGTTTTGTTTTTAACTGTTAGCCCACCGCGCCGCACCACACCGCACTGCAGCATATCCACTTTTGTTAGCAATGAAAATGCAAAATTAAACGCACTCATACATTCATACATACATACATATACTGAAGATGTATACCCAGTTGAGGACCCTCTATCATAATTGTGCTTTCACTCGCCCACCTCGCATTATATCCCCCCTGCGTCGGCAATTATGATATGTGGTAACTCCTTTGGGCTGCAACTTTTAATGGCAATTTGCTGCATCATCTTCCTAACAAAAAGCGCTCAGCGCTTTGGTTGTGTGCATGTATGCTTGAATACAAATGACGGTGACAATTTCAGGATTCATAAACAATCAAACCCACCCATTACATTTTGATAATGACCGTGGTTACACCGAAGCATTCATTGCCACAACAATTTTTCACCAGTCATGGGGTTTTTGCATTATACATTACATGTAATGATTACAAAATAATTATTGCATAAGGATTTTTAAAAATGTTCATGTTTTTGTTGAGTTTTGAGATCAATATTCAGATTTGTTTTATATATTTTTGTTTTAACAAATATCAAAAACTTTAACCTAAACCTAACTTAAAATTAATTTTTGGGTTATTTTGTTTGGCGAGTGTCATAAACTTTTACCCTCTCAGCTCTTTCAAAAACTAGTGAAAATTTCAAATATTGAGTAGTCGAAAAAGTCTTTTCGTATTTCTAATAAAACTTTACCTTTTTTGATTTTATATTTATAATGGACTTTAATCAACCTTGATTCCTTTCCAATTCCACCTAAGCTCAGCATAGCCTTTCGAGGCGTCCATGCTGGCCTTGCGACCATTTGTTGAGCTTCACCACGCTTGGACCCTGAACTTTCATTTGCGCTAGTCGTTTAGGAGTTAAATTATCTAGTGTGAGCTCTTACCCTACGGCAAATCTCTAATTCGGACTTGTACTCTCAAGAACCCTTCCTCTGAAGGATGCAAATGCCCAGAAGTAGCCATATTTGGTCAATAAGAGCGGTGTAATGCTCCTTAAACAAAACACACATATATTCATTGTGACTCGCCGGAAACTCCGTGAGATTGGTTCGGCTGTTTTTATGCATTCATTTCACAGTTTTGAGCTGGCATCAAGTGATTACTATCTATTCTTGTCGATGGCGAAAGATTCTGCTGATAAAAATCCATTTACTTCAAATCCTAACTAATTTCGTTGAAGGTATAAAATTTCCACTGCAAGCAAAAGTGAAACCACAACATCTTCTCCTCAATTGTTGCCGTAATTATTTGTGCATTGCAATAATTGCTGTTGCGTAACACGTGCCAAGCAACAATGCCACAAGCACTTGATGATTTTAGACAGTCAATGTTTTGACAATTAAACTGACAGTTATGTTTGACGCAAGCAACTAGTGTTGGAAAACGGTGGCAGACAAATAAGCGAGGCGTTGTATGATATATGTATATATGTAATATATATATGTATATTGTTGAAGTATGTATGTTTGTATGCACGGTAGATTTTAGCATTTCAGTTTTTGTGTAACACCGAAAAAATACACATCATTTCACTTGCTTCACACGGTTTTCACAACTCAATTGCCTCGACTGCTGGCAACCAGTTTCGCTGAACGAACAAACAATGGCGTCTGTCGCCAAAATGCCATCAACAAAATATACATTATCATTTAAAATAATGACAAAGGAGACAGCGAAGGTTGCAGCTTCTGTTTCGTCATATTCTTCGGTAATTTTCTTGATGTGCTTTTCGCTCATTTATTTCTTTCTTTCTTACACACACACACCTATACAAACATGTTGGCATGTGTAATGACTCTGCGGTTCTTATTCTTTCACCTTTTTTTTTGAGGGCAATGCTCTTTTCTTAAGACTTACACTTACATCGAGGTAAAAGCGGGCAGTTTTCTGAGCTTCTTTAAATGGATTCTCTGCACTTTTTTCGCACTTGCATGCTACATTTAATGTTGTGTGTCAAATCGTATGTTAATTAGCTGACGACAATTACGTCAAGATATCAAGAGGTACCGCCAACTTGCTTATCGGTTGCTTCTGCTTCATTTAATGGTGATGAGAAAACCTATGAGGTTAGATTGCTTCAGAGCTCAAAGGTTTTCCATGCATTTTTTCTCGCGCTGGCATGACAAACACAAATTAGAGCGCGGAAGTGCTGCTTCAACCTAACAACATTTTTAAAGCTATCGCATAAGCGATGAAAACCGTTAATCACATGTGCTTTTCAGTATTATGAACGGAAATCTTCACGGACATTGCATTTCTTGGGTGCAAATGAGTTGCCACATGTGTGATACAATTAAGTAGATACCTTTATGAAGGGCATATAGAGAACTACAGCATGGAACGGAATAGGCAAAATTTGTGAATGTTTAAACGTTTAAAGAAGTTCCAAAAATTCGGAGCCATACTGGGTGGCAACACATCAAACAGGCGAGTTAAACAATTTTTTGTATTAAAAAGTAAGCTCTGTGTTCTAGAGAGTTGTTTATTGTTAAACATGAACACTGAGAAATTAAAACGAATTGGTCGCAAGATGAGGATTCTTGTATTAAAATTTTTCGAATGTGGAGGCTCTTGTTATTTTCCTTGAGTAAAATGTTTCAGAATAAAACATAGACAAAAAGAAGATGGTTATTTGTCGCAAAACCTCTTGATATCACTACAGGAAAATATATATAATGCGAAGATATAGCGAAAAAGTAAGACGAGTATACGGAAAAGATCTCTGTCTGCCATTAATCAAGTATGGGACTTCTTTGTGAGATCAATGTAGTACAGATTATCGCTGGATCAAGAGTTATTTACGTGTAAGTATGCAAGCTAAAGGTTCTCGGATCCCTAAGAAACTGCTTTGGAAAATATGTGAGCACTGATGAGAATTTCAGTCAGATAGTTGTATTCTATTGGAGTCTGATATTTTCTAACATCAAAGACGTTTGCTTTCATTATTAAATTTCTAGAAATAATGAAACTAACGGCGACAGCGACTAAACACTATTTATGTTTTGTTTTTACGATAGTCCAGTCTGCTTTGGTAGGTAGGGCGGGTGTCTGACCACGCATTCAGCTTTTAGGAGGTTTATTGGCAAATCGGGTCTTCAGGGTTTGTGAGTCTGACTGAGTAGATTTAAAAAAATTTATTAAACCAATCAGCGCGATATTCAAGCATTGAACTCGTCACGGAAGGCATTCTCCTGAATAGCTTAGAGCCGAGAGGCATGCTGCTTGGATTCTCTCTGTCTCAAAATGTTTGCCTTTCATCCGCCGTTTCAGGCAAGGAAACAAAAAAAGTCCAGGGGTGCCCTATCTGGACAGGGCGCTGTTCACAAGAAAGGCGATGTAAGTCAGGGCGTTGTCGTGGTGCAACTTCCAATCGGCTGCGATGCCTTGTCGAACCAGATTGACCCTTTGTTTGACTGTCTTAAAGACTTCCACTTAAAACCTGACGTTGACGGATTGTCCAGGAGGAAAAAATTCATGGTGAACGATAATGATTTAATGTAAAAAAAGGCAATGAGCATCATTTTCACTTTGGATTTGCCGTTTCATCAGCGACCTTATCTCGGTCCCCCAAAAAGACCTGGTGCCTCCGAAACATATCACTCTTTGCTAAAGCAAGATATGGGTAAGCCTGCTTGATCATATCAAACGTCTTTGTCGCAGATTTACCCACTTTCACACAGAGTTTAATGGCATACCTCTGCTCTAACGAATGTTGCACATTCGGCTTGCACCACCCACAGAAACACGTCGGGCGGAAATGTTTGTCCTGACTCTCCAGGTGCTAGGAGACAACTGACCAGCCACTCGTTCATTAACTAGGAACGCACTCTACCGAATCCAGTCTGTGCGCGTCCTATAATGCGGTGGCTTTCGTCCAATTAACTCATGTATATTTTCTATAACAACAAGTTATTTTTAGAAGTAAACTTCAAGCTCCATATGTAAGAGTTAAGGACCAGCATCTCAGACGATTTTAGTGCTTGTGTTATTTATAAAAATATCTGTCTGAGTCTGGTTTGATAAGGTTAGGTTAAGAGGTCGACCCTAACAGAAATCTTATTTGAACAGATGATTCTTTTAAAAGCGAACGTTAGATCCTTACATATGGACAAAGTAGACTCAAATCTATCACAAATTTGTTGGTTCTTGAAATTTAAAACTGCAAAAATGTTTCAACCTCAGTCTTGCAAAGTCTGGAAAATGGAGTGACGTTTCCACTTCGCCTCGTTAACTTCCCTCCAACAACACTTTTAAAGATACCGCATGTTTGCCCAGTAAGAACCTCTACGATTGCGGTAAGATGAACTTTTCTAAGGGCAGTAGTTCAGTGCACCTCCGTGTTTCTCTCTTTCTTGTGACCAAAACGTCTAAGAGTTATATAATTATGTACTTTAATTTATTTTTTTTATTCAAGTAGTCAGCATACTATCTTTGACTAATACTACAAAAATTGAACTTTCGCTAATTAGATCAGTTTCCGTATAGGTGACTGACTCCACTTCGCTTATCCTTGGCTTTAAATCAATTTACGTGTCTGCGTTCTTACCATTAGATCTCAGGAAGTTGCTTGTAATTAAATTAATTTTGAGATCACAAAATAATTGCTTACTTTTATTGCTTGGGTACTGAGCCGCTAAACCGACATGCAACTCAATTTCACGCCAGATTAACCAAATAAGATAACCGAGCTCGGTACTTAACTATTTGCACTTGGCAAAAGCGCAAATTAAACTCGGACTACAGACAAATTGCTAAGACACCGAAAAAGTACCAACAAAAAAAAAATATATATATATAAAAAATAATAACAATAAAGGTAATGAAAAGGCCAAAAAAAGTCGTGACTGTGATTTATCAATAAATTGGGCTAACCGAACAATTTTTATGAAACACATGGCGTGAATGGGAAATCGAAATGGGAAGTAAAGCACAAAACACGAAAAGGAAAGCCCCGCAGACGCCAACAATTTTCTGCTGAGGTCACAGAGTCTGATGACGCGCAAAAGCGGGTAAAATTTCCGCACAGCTTAAAAGGAATCAGCAAAGGCACGTAAGTCACATGAAAACCACAAACGTCAAACTTTTGTACTTCCACTGAGTATGGTACACATTTCGGAGTGCCTATACGTAGGTAAAACACTGTGTGACACCAACAAATCAGGCCGCAGCTGTGACGCGTTTGGCAAAGACGTCTTTAGCGGCAAAAACGTGATGTTTACTTAATTAACGCGACTTCGGGAAGTGAGATGCCAGCGCGCTTTCTTGCACCTTTCGTCTTCCTCGCGCTGGCCTCGGAGGAAATGTATGCATTTTTCCGATATGCGTTATTGTTGCATGCCCTTTACGGTTTTGAAGTAGAAACACGCGATTAGTGAACGAGCGCGCGAATAGGCGAGCTGGCGAGCGATTGAAGCGCGATTAATTGTGGCCTCTTTTAGGCCAAGTTTAAAGCGATCAACGCTCAAGCCAGCTTTGTGTTTGTGTGTGTGTGTGTGGCTGTGTAGGCGCGTGTAAGCGGCGTGTTGTTGAGAAAAGCGTCGAGCAAACAACGCGCACAACGATAATTGTAAAGCGTTGCAAGCGTGTAAGGCGCGCTTGTCGTGTGCAGTCGAGCGTGGTGGCGAGCAGCGTGCGCGGCCCATGACAAAGGTCGGCGCTGAAAGTTGAACAGCTGTTTCGCTGCTGCTGTTCACTTCAAATTCGTTTGTTTAACATGCCGTGAGTTGGTTTTGTAATTTTCGGGATTTTTTGTTGTGCTCTTGATATTCGGTGGCTATTTAAATGATTTATTTTTGTTTTTCGTTTTTTTTTTTATTTGTATGTCTGCTTGTTGTTTTAAAGTGCTGCAAAAGTTCATAATAAAACATGTTAAGTATTTCCACAAAGTTAATCGCGCTGCAACAACAACTAGCTGTTATTATGGGTCATTAGATTTATGCCGGCAAAAGATTGCTTTAGTTAGCAATGAGAAAAGACAAGAAAAAGCACAGCAAACCGATACGGCCGATTTCACACTTGATTAAACAATACGGTGCTGTCTTCAAAGCTCTGCCAGCTGTTTCGTTTGTTGTTGTTACTTCAGCTTTTTCGCTGCCGTTGTCTGCCACTAAACATCGATGCTTTTACAGCCTACGGGTTCTTCCTTCTATTTGTTGTTTTTGTACATCACCAATGTATTCATTTTCGATCTTGTTGAGATAATGAAGGTGTCAGCTACGCGCTGGAGGTCTCCTCTCATTGCGTTAGTCTCAACAGCTTGAACAGCTGTTGCTGTTAATTTCGTTTACTTCATGCTGTTGTCGCTGTTGTTTTTTATGTCGCTTTCCGGCTGTTTGGACGACCTTTCGTCGTTGGTTTTTTCTTCGACAGAAAACTAACATCTTTTGTGCCACATTTATTACATTTTGTTTTTGTTTTTGCTTAGTATTTGTTACATTTTCTACGCCTCATACTAGCCGCCGTTGAAGAGTTCATGTTCGCTTTAATTGAGAAATTTGTTATAACCATGTAAATATGGTTGCAAGTAGCCTTCATCTGGTCAAAGCTGGTTTGTGTTTATAACTTACGAAATCATTATTATTGTTAGTCTAAGCTAGCGTTGTCTAATTTCCTGTGGAATAATACAAAAGTGAAGTAATATACATAAAGTTCGAAAAGGTCTACTACACTTTACCGGATTTGTGATTTTTCAATGATTTGTTTTTTTTTTTTTAATAACTATATAGCAAAAGAAGAAGATACTATATACTAACCGCTACCTATAATTTATGTGTTGGTCCAGGCCCGTTAATCTCCAAAGTACTAAATATTAACAAAAATAAATATCAGTCAGAAATACTTAAAAAGATTGAACTCGAGCTCCCAATTTACTTAATGGCAGTCATACACTCAAACATCTCGCTTACATCTGCTGCGGAAATGTAATAAGCCTCATGCTAGCCACTTCCTGTTTTTAATTTGGTACTTGTGCGTATTTCTAATTACCGAGAACATTAATGTGTATTTTCAAGGCAGATTTGTAATATGAATGGTAAAAAAAGTTTAGCATACAACTTCAATATTACTCTGAACAAAAAGTAGTAAGACTTTTTAAAGTTTTGAGCCAATTGAAGACATTAAACGTGAATCGCTGCGTGTATTGAAAGCAATTACGGAAATTGATTTGAGAACTGCTTCTAGGTTCGGAAAAAACGTTGGCACAAGTGTAGTGGGGCCACGTGGGACTACTGTGAGGCCATGGACATAGACATTGAAGATTAAATTAAGCCTCTTAAAATTATGAATTTTTCGTTCCGAAAAGCAAGCAGCTTCATCTAAAAAGATAAAAAATTTCACCAATATATCATAAATTAATGGTCTAGTTCGCGTATATACATACGGACAGATGGGCATTGCTAAATTGACCGAGCTCGCCTTGCTGATCATTTGTAATATTATTTTTATTCATGCGTGGGAGTATCTCCGATAGTGACACAGGCATAAGCATCTATATAGATAATCGAATGGGAGATAACTGTGTCACCAGCTTCACTTCGAAAGAAATAGCGATCGATCCGTGGACCGCTACAGAAAAAACCACTTCAAAACGTCTCGTCATTAATTTAGGCGAATCTAATGCTTGTTCATGAATAACTTGCTGATTTTCTTCTAAGCAGAATCGACAGCTTTGTGCGGTAATCACTTCTCAGATGAAAGGGAGCTTCATCAGCGAAGAAGAAGCGCACGTAAGGTTGCAAAAAAATTTTATAATTTATTAACGTTGTTCTTGCGTATATCTTTCCATGATGAAATTGTAAACATTCCTGATCGCAATGAAAAAAAGTCATATCAGACATATCGAAAATCCGGTAATTTCGTAACATAACGTAAAAAATGACTTAAGTGAAATGAACTGTTTCCGAAGTTCTGAAACAAACAAAATCTCAGGGCAGATAAGCAAGGTTTCGAAAAGCTGAACTACAACAAGACACATCATTCTTGAGACCAATATAGGCAAAACTTCTTCTTCAAGAATTTAACATTTCTTTTCTCATGTAAGAAATGAAATATTTTATAAGTCTTTTTTATTGTTACAAACATACACTATTAACAAAGAAATCCTGAAATTTTTGGACAAAAATATTTTAGACTAGGTCATAGCGCCGCCATTTCCTGTGACACCTCGGAAAAAAGATGAAGCTCGCGTTGGCAGGATAACTCCTTATAGGATCATCTAAAGTGAAAAAATACGTCTTTAAGTTAAAACCTTGATATAAAACTTGAACGAAACGAAATAAACTGGAAATTGGATTTTTGGCAGACACTTTTACAAAAAAATGAAAATTTTTTTGTTTTTCAAATATAATATTTGTAATCGAAAAAAAATTTCATCCAAATCTTAAAGAATTGTATCGTCTCAAAGAGTTGTGCAAATTTTCATGAAGATCGGATGAGTAGTTCTCGAGAAATCTTGCCAATCGACTTAAAAAGCACAGTTTCGAGAAAAACGCGTTTGAAAACGGCGCACTTAGCCTAGCTAGCTTCGAGCGCACAAGTTATCAAGGCTGTATCTCTGAAACTATTACTGGCTCAACTTGAGAACTAGGACAATATTCTGAAGGTGTTATAGAATTTAATACGGCAATAAAAATAATTCTTTGAAACCCGTAAACCCTTGGACCCCCAAAACAAGCTATATGTGATCATTCAATGTTGGAATCATGATGATTTTCTGGTTTAGTTGGCTAAGCGGGTGAAACTTCTTCTATGAGAATTTATATTTTTTGCTTAACAGAAGTTAAAAAATAATTTCAAATATTTCTTAAGATTGTCCGATATACATATTTACTATTTCAAGGTATTTATTTACGGATTACCTCCTAATTTGGCTCAATACTTTTCAGAACACTTCCTGGTATTTAGGTAAATAAAAATATCAACAAATAAAAAAAAATTATTTTTAAAAGCATTTCCTAGAAAAAGCTCTCCTCTGATTGCGAGGTATTTCATATTGCCAATTTAAGCCACTTTCGAATTGCAAAGCGATAATACCACAAACCATTTTTCACCAACTCAAAACCTAACAATCAAAAACATGCTTTTACTTTTACTTTTACCCAAAAGAAACAAAACCATCTCACCGGCTCTGTTCTGCGCTTCCTTCAGTGGCTTTGCCGCAGAGCAAATCGTTTGGCCCCATTCTAGCATTGAACGCATCAGCAGGCATTTGTTACACTCCACTTCTTCAATATTTACCTTCGACCATTTTCGTTAACAAAGCACGCCTCGAGTATCTCATGGCAGCTGGTAATTGTACTGTATTGAACGAGTGTATCTCAGCCGGGAGAAAAAAGTGCGGAACAACAAGAAAAACGCTCGTAACAGTAGAACGTTTGTTGGCCTGCGACGAAGCAATTACCATGGGACAATCGCTTTTCGCTCAGTCAGTACAATAAAACGAGCCGATTAATTAGACGCGATTGTAAATTTTTGGGGGCAGATGAGCAACAACAGCAGCAACAATGTGGCGGTGGCGAAATGAAGCGATCGATGCAAAAGAAAAAGCACGAAAGCCATAATTATTGCGAAAAGCAGGAAAAAGAAACAAATAGTGAAGAATAAAATGCAAACAAAACCATTTTCAAGCGAAAAGTAGCAAAACAAAAGCTGCACTAAATCGGACGAGCTGTGCCAATGAACCAAGACGAAAACGTATGATGGCACAAAGCAATTACTTATATGTGTGTACATATATATAAATATAAATGTGTATATATATGTATATCTACATATATAGGCATAGATTCTTTTATAAATATATATATAAGTGGGTGTGTGTTTGTTGCTCTGGTGAAGGGCAAAGCGCAAATACCATTTCAATTCACAGCAAATGTAGAAGCATTTCGCCCCAAAGTCTTCTGAAGCTGCTACACTCCAATTTTCTGTTACATTCACGTTAATAATAGCCTGAGAAAATTCGTCCGTCCCATAAGCAAACAAATTTACACGTACACACACATGCACGCATATACACTGCAGGCTTTGTGGCTGGCACAGCGCTTAGTAGAGACTGCTTATTTGAGCTTTGTTTTGATTTAATATTTTTGTGGTTTTTGTTTTTCGCCATTGGCATTTATTTTAATCTTCATTTCTCATTTTGCGGCAGCAAAATTTTTGAGTAAAGCGCACTTCAGAGGAAAACAAGCGCCAAGGTGAAGCAAGATAATTAGGGCTAAATGCCTAATTAGGGTGGGTACTTCAAACTTATTTCGGTCATTTTGAATATTTTTCATAATATTTATGCTGGAAAATGATGCTGATAGTGTTGCCACATTTATTACTTTTAGAAAAATTAAATAACCTTTTTATACTCTCGCAACAAAGTTGCTAAGGAGAGTATTATACTTTTGTTCACATAGCGGTTATTTGTAAGTCCTAAAACTAAAAGAGTCAGATATAGGGTTATATATACCAAAGTGATCAGGGTGACCAGTAGAGTTGAAATCCGGATGTCCGTCCGTCCGTCCGCTATAACTTGAGTTAAACTTGAGATATCGTGATGAGACTTGGTACACGTATTTCTTGGCTCCATAAGAAGGTTATGGTCGAAGATGGGAAACATCGGCCCACTGTCACCTCCACAAAATGGCGACAACCGAAAACCTATAAAGTGTATAACTAAGCCATAAATATAGATATTAAAGTGAAGTTTGGCACAAAGGATTGCATTAGGGAGGGGCATATTTGGACGCAATTTTTTTTGGAAAAGTGGGCGTGGCCTCGCCCCTACTAAGTTTTTTGTATATAACTCGGAAACTACTATAGCTATGTCAACCAACCTCTACAGAATTGTTTCATTCAGGCATTTCCAAATAGAGTTCAAAAATGGAAGAAATCGAATAATAACCACGCCCACCTCCCATACAAAGGTTATGTTGAAAATCACTAAAATTGCGTTAACCGACTAACAAAAAGCGTCAGAAACACTAAATTTTACGGAAAAAATGTCAGAAAGAAGCTGCACCCAGGCTTTCTTTAAAAATTGAAAATGGGTGTGGCGTCGCCCACTTATGGACCAAAAACCATATCTCAGGAAGTACTCGACCGATTTCAATGAAATTCGRTACATAATAGTTTCTTAACACCCTGATGACATGTACGAAATATGGGTGAAATCGGTTCACAACCACGCCTTCTTCCCATATAACGTTCTTTTGAATTCCATCTGATGCCAGTGATGATAGCGGAATAAAACTTTACACAAATACGGTATTTGAGCTGAGGTAGCCCTTGTGGAAAAATTGTCGTGATCGGACTATAACTTTTCAAGGTCCCTGATATCGGAAACGAAGAACTCAGTGCCTAATCTAACCTAACCTAATTTTTCACCAATTTTTCAATCTCTCAGGTATCCATATTTTCATGTAATTCAGAGGCATCATTTTTATACTCACGCAGTAAAGTTGCTAATAACGGTATATATCGTCAGATATATGGTTGCATATACCAAAGTGATCAAATTGACGAGTAGAAATCCGCAAATGCTATGACTTTATACCAGATCTTTTCTATCTTGGAGATGTCAAGCCAATCTCTAGCAGCTTTTCTCTGTCCGCATATTTATCGGCGATGTAGTTTTAGATATGTTGAAGCAGTTGGAGGAGGTGACAGTAAACCTTTTGAAGAATGGGTCAAAGTTATGTTAAAACTTTTGGGAAATTTTCAGTGGAGAGCTACTTTGTCAGGAACTCACTATCAACTTCAGTTTCAGACTACCTGCCTATTGCAATGTGCTGAACCAATCACAAAGCTGCTAGGTGTTTTAATATTATTCTCGTTATTTACATGGATGTCCTGGATATTTCCATCTCATATTCTTCCAAACAGCTGATGCAGCTCGCATTCGGTAAGATATTTAATCTTACTGCATTAATCTCGATCGGACAATGTCCAGTTAGAACTGCTACAACCATCCTGCAATATATCCTAGATCAGAAGAAACTTGTGACTGCACTTTTGCTATTAGTTGACCAAACCTTGCTGAGCTGGTCTGAAGCCCAACAGTCCAGTAGTGAATCACAAGATGCCAACAGAGCTCCTACTTGTTCGCATTCCGCTGTAATTCAGAGTCGTGTGACTATCAAGCTTCTCAGCCTTACAGTTGCTTGCAATTCTGCTGTGGCCAAACACCCAAACCCGTCTGTTCTTAAAATATATCGATGCTAGAGATCAGGAGTCTAGATATCCTTTCTTTCACTGCTCGCACTGAGACTGAGCGCATAGTTTGCCTCCTGAGGGCTAATTGCTGCCTTACTATGTGGTCTGAAACAGTGGATCCCTTTATTCTTCTTTCTTCGACGAGTTTACAACATAGCGCCAGGCGTCCTTTATTTAAAGCAGTAGATCTACTGTTAGCTTTATAGCAGCTAGCTTCGCTTGAAAAACGCTGCAGCGGTCAGTAAGTCTAAAATTGGAGCTGATGGAAAGTTCCAAATAAAGTACTTCTCTATTAGTCCCCACCGCAAGCATTGATTCATCCTTAAAAAAGCTCATAGCCTCTTTTTCCCAGCGGGTTCTTCCTTCCTCCCAAGAAAGTATATGAGCAGAGAAGTTACATTAATGGCTAGGCACGGCGACCTGGCAAAATAAATATTTTGGAGTGATTAAGAACTTAGTTTCTCTGAGTATGAGAGCAGCTTTCGGGGACAGACAACTATATTATGTTTGTTTTCCTATAATTAAAAATTTTTATAGCAAAAGTTATGGCAAAAAGTTTGATAGCATTCTTGGTTGTGAACTAAATTGGTTTAATATCAATGAAAGTGTCTGAATACTGTGGTCTCTGCGGGGTAAAGATACACACATTTTTTTAACAAATCTTAAAAATATATCTACATCAATTTTTAGTATCTTTTTCATATAAGTGGTTAATTATTATCTCATTTAAATTTTTCTATTGCAGATTGGAAAGGATTTATTGTAAAGACGCTTAAAAATTACCGGTGAGTTTCTAAGTCAAGTAGTATGCCAAGTTATTAATAATCAATTAGCTCAAAGTGTATTTGTGCTTAATGATGGAGAATACATAACCTGAAATTTTATAGAGAAAACTCAAATAATAATATTTATTAATTATCAGAATCTGAATGGTATGCATCTTTTTAATATAAACTGTCGTTTCCCAGTTGATTGATAGATACCCATGTTAAAAGTGTTGAAAAGGATAACGAAGGTACTAGAAGGAGCTTCGTACTTTATATACGAGTATGGCAGGAAATGTAAAAAGATACAACAGACACACTCAAATGCACAAACAAGTCATCGGATAAAATAAAAATTTCAAATCTTATAAGAATATGAAGATTGGGGTGAAATACTTATGGGAAAATGTATTTACTCGACGATCGCAGTTCTAGTAGTTGACTAAGATCGTTATCAAATTCATATCAGTAAAAAATCAGTTTTACGGTATAAAATATATTGGAGAGCTTTTTTGAAAGCAAATTTAATATAAATAATTTGCTAATTTTCGACAAAGCCTCGATTTATTGGCATTACGACAATGTGAACATAACTGACGAAAGTTTACATAGTTGACATACATACATACATGCACACATATGTACATATATGCACGAATATCCATTTAAAATGCGACCTTTTCCAGAGTAGCCCCACTGTGGTTGCTAAGAGATTTTCACAAAATGTTTGCATCCCTGCAGGCGCTCAACCGTTCAATATGTACGGCAGCTGACACTGCTTACTCCCCACAGTGCAATATTTCACATACTCATTGAAAACTTGATGATTTTTGCTCTAAAAGTGCGTAAGCGTGTGTGAGTACCAAAAATATTGCATACTTTTATGCGCTTAAGCGGGATTTTTCATGTTATGCTTTGTTCCGGACACTGTGAGCAAATTCGAAAAGCCTCTGCTTTTCGAGTCATCAGACACAGTGAGTGTCTATAGGATTTTTGGCAGTTTTGCGCCTGCTTCGTTTGCTTGCTTTATTTTTTTATTTTGATCTTTTTTTCCATAAAAATGCCTTCATTAAAACGCACATCCGATTGTGTTTGCGCCCGCCAGCCAGCCAATAAAATTTTGTCCACCGTCACCATTCACCTGTTGACACGCGTATGGCTGGAACATTTCACATTGTAACCCCAACGTTTGTAAACACGCCCCTACCTGCACATTTACATGTATTGTTGTTTGTTGTGCACACTTTGTTCATGTTCATGCGACATTCCGTTGTAAAAATATTTCGCATGCTTTGTTGGGAGTTTTTGAGTAGCGTGTAAATATTGATTCGATTTGCCTTTGGCGAAAGAATTTAACTCAATGAAAATTGCGAAATTAAAACCCATTACGCTCGTTGGTTAGCACAAAGGAAATATTTTAATTGCAGTTGACAAAGTAAAACCAGACAGAAGAGAATGTGCTTGTATCAATACAGACGGTTTTTTTTATTTGTCATTATAAGATTTTTTTAAACAAAAATATTTGTATAAAAATTAAAAAGTACATTTTATTTTTGGTAATTTGCTTGTATCAACAGATTATTAATTTATTTGAATACTAGATTTTCACAAATTAAAATATTTGTATAAAAATTTTCTTAATAATTTTAAAAAATATGTAAATATGCAAGCGGTGTAAAAAATATGTAATACTCCTATTAACTTCTGCTGCAATGAAAGCCACTTCAATTATAAATGTGAATTGTTGTGTATATATATATATACTTTTGAACATGACGGGTCGTCAAGGTGGTCTAGAATTTTCCAAAAATCGATTTTAATGGTTCGAAAGTATAGTTCTTTAAGAAAATACTGTAAAATTTTTGTAGCGCCCGGTCGAGGGACTCGATGAATGGATGCTTTGTACGTAGTTATCTCAAAACTACTTTTTTCGGCGTGCCGTTGATGAAAAAAAAAAAAAATATCCAGCCGAATCACTTGAAATTTTAATATGGTGTTTATAAGATCAATAGGATCAATAGACCTCAGTGGTTGAGAGATGAAAGGAGTTAAGAAATAAAGTAGTAAAGGAAGCATTTTCGCCATCGTTTTCTTTGATTGTGCAAGCCGAAAAACATATTTTCTGACTGTAACGTAAGTTGGTGGGGCTGTCCTTAATTAGTGAAAAGTAAAAAGTAAAGTAAAAGTAAAGGATATGGAGACTTAAAATCGTCAGGCGAGTGTTAGAAAGATGGCAAGAGAGCTCGACATCTCTCGTTAGTCTGTTCGAATGATTTTGATGTATATTTTGAGCATGAAACGTGTACGTGCTCTTCTCAAAAATTGTACGATTGTGACCGAAGTTAAAGTCAAGAACGCAATGAAGACCGTCATATCCACCAGACTTGGCTACGTGTGATTTTATTTTTTTCCCAAACCCGTTTTCAATCGATCGAAGAGATAAAACAAAGTTCGTTACAGGAGCTGAAAGCTATCCCAAAAAGTGTTTATGAAAAGTGTTTCGAGAACTGGTGAAATCATTGACATAAGTGTATTATATCTGGTGGAGCTTACATTGAAGGCGACAAAATAAATATTTCTGAATAATTGAATATTTTTCGTTTTACAATTAATATACTTTTTTTGTCACAATATATGTATATATAAATAATAATATAAGAATTAGTCGAAGTTTTACTTGCGACAACATGGCGGTTTTCCAAAAGGTAATTCTTTGTAATAAAATTGACATTTCAAACTGGCTTCAACAATTGGAATTGTTATAAAAAATTTGATTCCTCCCATCATTATCAAATATATCTGAGAAGATCGTGTGAAAATTTCAAATCGATCCGTTTAGCTGTTTCGGCGATTTTTCACAAGTGAATCTAAATCCTTAATAATTTAGGAATGCGAAATATTGCGATTAGCTTCTTGTTTGATTTTCAAAGATCACTTTTATATTATATTTTTGTCTCCAAAGCCTTTTTTAACATTCAGCGTATTCCGAGCTTCTTCAAGCCATTGATCACGAAAATTAGTTGTAATACTAAACTTATAAAGGTAAGGTTAGATGGCTGATTAAATATAGCTAGTGGACTGTATGAAGGAACTATATGTAGTCTTTTGTGAAGCTATAGAAAGTAAGAACTCCTGTGTACGAAGTTATATATTAGGTGTTTAATTTCCACTCTCTTCAATTCGGTAGGATGTCTGCTCCCAAGTGTTTAAGCCTTGACCGCACAAACGCGGACAGTCAAGAAGGAAGTGTTCAGTTGTTTCCATCTCATTTTCTTTTATATAGCTTCTGAAGATTGAATCTGATAAGGTTCAGAACCACATAGCGTGGAAGCTAAAAAGGCAATGATCTGTTAAAAGGCCCTAAACTAGAGAGAGGCTAGCCTAACCGTGTGCGAAAAGATTACTAGACCTTTTGCGACCGATCGTCGTTCAAAAAGGATTTTGCGACAGCGTATGTACCAATGGTGCGCCAGTCTAGCAGTAGAACGCAAGGGGATACGGGATCACCGACCCGCTCTCATGCTATCGATAGCGCTTCTAGGATGCCTTAAACAATAATAAAACTAGAGCCGATTTTTATTACGGTTATATGGATACATATTTATATATAGAGTTTAGTATATGCAAATTTGTCTTCTTTCCCTTCCTTAGAGAGCACATTAAGTTAGAGACTCTGTTAACATCTAAAGCTTCATTCACATACAACTTTGCCTTCATTTTGCTTCAGATATTCGCTTTGACAAATAAGCTCGATATATGCTTTTTTTTACGTAAATGGGAGCAAAGCAAAACGAAACGAAATATTGAGCAATTCTTATTTAATTTACGACGTGTTTTCTTGTCTAGAACACTGTTTCGTCATCGAAGTTTTTCCGCTGATAGGTAAACGCTCTTAATTTTGAAATTCTGTTCTTTATATATCAAACACAATGAAGGCGTCATATAGATAGCATCTATCAAATATTAAAATACACACATTTTTAAAAACACAGTTCAAATTTGAACATTCTCTTGCTTTTGATATAGCTTCATCTCTCCGTCTCCTTCCATTCTCTTTAACTACACATCAACAGACCTTCTTTCATCGTCCCAGATTTCTATGTGTAACGTTATCCTCTGTATTTCTTTGAAATTCCATGAAATTATTTTACAGAAATATTGAAAATTAATTGAAATCAAATTGGAAAAAGTTCTTAAATTATATAAAATGTTTTTTCATTTAAAAATATAAATGCAAACGCGCCCCTGCAGTGCCAAAATTCAATTAAAATTGCTGCAATGAAATTTCGAAAGCGAAAGCTGGCGAAGATTACGAAGATAAAGTAATATAAACACACATATGAACACACAAAAATGCAGATGCTGTAACTGTAATCATTTCCACTTGAAGCGATTGCAACCGAACTCAACTTTTTTACATATGTACATACACACCTACCTGCACTGGTGGCGTTGACTACATCCGTAGCTTACAGATTTTATGACCCGAAGCAATTACAATTTACAATTGTGTATGAGTGTGTGCATGTATGTGCTATGCATATCCGTGTAATCTACAATTGAAATAGTTTAATTTTAGAATCGACCTTGACAATCTCGACGAACTAAAATAGTAAAAACTGACCTTCCCCAGCCACATTTGGTTTGACTGGCATGACCATTTTACCCATACTCAGAGCTCTGTGTGTGTTTGCAAGTGTGTGTGCGTTTCTCTAGCTGACGATGCCACAGTTGGCTTTTCAATTTCGTTGCCGGTGCAGATAAGCGTCTGAGTGTGTGTTGGTATGTGTGAACACCTTTTAATGATTTTTTAATAATTTTAAGCTTTTCGTGACTGCACTAAATGCTGGACTCGCCTGTTCAACTTAGTACCTGCAAAATATTTGTTATTACATAACTGACTTTTGGTTCACTATAAACCTTTTGCTTTCGTATTTATGTGCCTGAATGTGTGTGTTCGCAATTTTAAGTGCCTAGCCGCTCAATGGCGAAAATAATTGATGCGTTTGAGCCGGCCAAACGGATGTACGGTCGGTTATACAGCCGACACAAAAATGGCAACGAAGCTTCATAAAACACCAGCCGGAGAGCAATAAAATTAATAGGCGTAACAACATCACAACAAAAGATCAAAATCACCGGAATTATACTTACTGACATTAAAAGTGAATATGAGGCAAAAGAGATGAAGATATAAATAAATAATTATTTTTCAGAGAGAAGAACGGAATGTCAGTGTGGTTTGAGGTCGCTGAGGCAATTATTGTGCTTATGAGAAATACAATGATTTAAAGCCTCTGTAAATATTTGGTTTATGAAAATATAAAATATTGATAAAAAGAAGTACCTACAATTAGTATATTTAACTTTTTAAAATTAATTAAAGGCAACCTTTCAAACCTTCCAGTCTTCTGCATTTAGAATTAGCAAATAGTGGCATGGAAAATATATCGAGATTTAATTTTCTTCGATTTTCTTCATTTAGTGATTATGAAAATAAGCTTGAACTTGCATGATGGAATGTATTGACTTATTGAAAGCTGAAGCGCTTAAAACTAGAAATCAAAACTAGATCATGTGATGTATAAGCTTTCATTAGCACCATTAATCATCCGCCTAGCCGCGCTGAAGGCGTGGCAATCATCTAGAGTTCACGACGATCGTTCACTCAAGTGCTAGGAAATTGCAACTTTCATATTTGGTTGTATTTCTTCTTCTTCTAAGATTTAAAACAAGATCTCTTCACTTTTCAATGTCCATCTGAACAAGTTGCACTAATTTCGACCCAAATAGTTTCGGTAAAGTATGACAGCGGACAGATTGCATATTATTGAAATTCGTGGCTGTTTCTTCTTTTAAAAAATTGTATTAGTTTCGGCCAAGTATAACAGCTGCCAGATCGCAGATGAATGAAAGACAAACTCATATAAAGCGCAATATATGATGGATACCAGCCCATTCTTATATAGTGTAGGTAAGAAAAGTGACAACTGATAGATTACAAAGGGTGACAGTATACTGGTAAGACAGCAATATATAATACTGATAGTTAAAATGATAGGTGAGTAGTGTCAGAAGAGGTAAAACTTGACTGGCGCGCTATTGTAAACTCGACTATAATCACGTAAGCCACGTCAACGTCAATAAAGAGGAAGAAGAGGAAGGAAGATGTCGAAAAACTTTTTGAAAATGTTTATTAAATGAAAATAAGACAAGTGACAAGTTATATATGTTATGATAAAATAATTATTACTTTTTGAATCATTTAGTATAGTAAATGTAATATTGAAAAGAAATTGAACGAATAAAAATAGTATGTATTAATATAGAAAGTAGATACCATCATGTGAAGGAAAGAGGATACCGGACATATTTGTTTGAAGAACTTTCTTAAAAGAGTATTTTTTTATAGTAGAGGGGGCATCAAAAGCCGGGTGCGGAACTTTAATCCACTACACCTAACCTATTGCCACCTTGGGTCTCTCCCACGGAACCATCGGATGGGTATTACTCCTTTGGAAAGAGTATGTATGAGTATATATTTGTATATATAGCGACTTATACATAACTCACGTTAACAGAAATAAAAGCAATTAAATGAACTTGGAGTACCACTTGATCCAATTTCACCCGGACTAGTACAAAACTCTACTTTTCTGTATTTTATATAGTAAAAATTAGTATTTTTTCATTTTCGACTCATTTTCGGAGCATCGTCACCATTAATAAAAATGCATTGCTAGACAATTTTGACGTCGTATTCATAAGTCTTATTTATCTTATAGTTATATTTTTTCTCCATTTCTATTGATATGAGTTGTTGATTATTATTGTTTCTTATCTAAAATAGAACCAGCACATTAATAAGATCCATCCATACATCAGAGATGTTGAGATACTCTGCGATCTTTCTGATCTGAACACGACTTTAACTTTTTCGATATTATCGTCATAAACACTTATAGATGATTGACTATCTTTAGACAAGTTTGCGATGACTTCACGACTTCCACTGAATACTTTATGCCACTAAAATTCCTATGTTTGCCATAAAATAAACCACCCTACACCACAACCGCATAATTTTCGGCGATTTCGTAATGATGATTCCATTGGAAATTAAATAATAAACAAATTTGTTATTAAATGCTTTCTATTATATACATATTTATATTTCTATAAATATAAATAAAAACAAAGACTGTAGCCGTCTAGTGAATTTTTTTTCTCGATAAGGTTTGCTGTCTCTTATACACATCTAGATGTGTATAAGAGACAGATATACATATTTATATTTCTATAAATATAAATAAAAACAAAGACTGTAGCCGTCTAGTGAATTTTTTTTCTCGATAAGGTTTGTGCGCGCAGTTTATATGTATCTGTCCGGGTCAAATTTGATCACAATACAATTGAAAGGGAAATCAATCATATCCAACACACAAACTCTACTCAAACAATATGGGACGAACATTTCAGAATTTTTATAAAAGACTACATATATGTATGTATATGAATATACATAGAATTGAAAAGGAAATCAAGCATTTCTGACTTAAATATCAATATGAGACGAAAATTTCAGAATCTTAACATATTCTAAATCTTGTCAAGTACTCTACGTGATTTCTGTAGTGTTAAATGAACACAAGACGAAACATATTGCTTTGATATACAAAAATAGACAATGACCTTCTTAAGCCACTTCCAGCTCTATTAATAATCATATTTATCACATCAATCTACACAGTTTGACAGCTTATTGATGGATGATGACAGGCGAGAATTGAGCGTTTTTAGACCAAATCACTACTTTCCCTCCAGCATTCCGTCTAAATTATACACCTTAGCACATTTTGCACACACGCATTCGAACTGTTTTGCACAAAAACAATTTGCGAAGCTATTTTCGCACGTGTGTGGCTTCTGGCAGCCGTAAGTGAGCGAGCTTTTAACTACACAGCTATATTATTGTCACGCAATTAAACGCACAAGCAGAGCTATAAAGTACGGCAGTGACTATATGAGCAAACACATACCTATGAGTTGGAAAAACTGCGTTGCGCTGAGTATCTGAGTATCTGGGTTAGTGCTTGGAAAGCTCGGAAGCCATAAATCCAATTACGCATGGATACCCAAAAATAAAAATCATATAAAAGTGCAGCGCACAATAAAAAGACTCGGGGTTCTGGGCCAAAAAAAGAGCTGCTGCTTTACGAGTACAATGGTATTTCATAATTTGATAACCCACAGTACACATGGTACCCGGCGTTGACTACCTTTTTTCATTTACTCCATTCCACAGCACAGCAGTTCGGCACAACCACACAAAGGAATGAAATTGCCAGCGATAATAGCGGCTAAAGCGTGACAAAAGCAAGTGAATTATAAATAAAATGTGAGCGCTGTGTGCCCGAATGCAGTGCAAATAGCAACAAAATGAGTACTTTATGGCCGGTGCAGGTGATGTGTGTGGTTGGCAACGGAACCGGAAGTACATGTGGTTTTAGAGTGCAACAATAACAGTGACGGTACTAGTGTACTACAGTGAAGGATAGCAGAACCGGCGAGCTACCGACACAGGCGCGATCAAGTGTATCATTGTGGTGAGCAGAAGTGCAGAGGAGGAGGATTTGCGGGGATATTTATGAGCATTTGCGGTGACGGCCTACAGGATATGGTGAGGACAAGGCACACATGTGTGGTATTGTTTTAGATATTTAAGTAGTATATATATATTATTAAGATAATTTGACACAAAAAGGGTTTCAAGTAATTTAACTGCCAAATAGAAGACAATAAGCTGTGTATGAGGTTTAAATTAGTTTTGAAGTGCATTAATGGTTAGTATACCCATTTAGTTCTCATGAACATATGCATGTTCAAATTTGCTAAGTTTTCGAAAATCTAGAGATGTGGGAGAAATATGATATCAAGTGGTGATATTGTTTAGTGATGTGATACCACATCAAATGTACTAGAAAATAGTAGAGTTTAAAGAAATTTGAAGTAAATCTCATTGCCTAAATATACTACTGAACAAAAAACATTAATTTCATGCTATAATTAGAAACTTTCGGTCATTAAACTTCTCAATAAGCTTGAGGAGAGGTGATATTATGTTCAATGATTTTACACTAAAAGACATTTACCAAAAAATATTTATTTATACTAAAATATGTAAAACTAAATTTCATTTGTCATTTATTTCACTGCCCATCCTTTTTAGCCGCGTAAATCTCATTTGCCTAAATCCCGCTTTAATTTTGCTCTGCTTGTTCGCTTGCTTGTGTGTGGGTGTCTATGTAAACAAACATCAAGGTGTTATATAATGATTAATTATTGTCTCATGTGTGAACCACATACAAGCGCATACAAAGAGCTTTAAATAATATACATACACACATAATTATTACAAGCTTTGGCGCTTAAATTTTGAGCGCAAAAACAAAAACGTTTTCATAAGCTCAAATGAATTTGGTAAGTACTACTTAGGTATTTAGCAACAAATAACAGCTGAAAAAGAGCGTAATTTTTACGAAACTAAAATTAGTCTCATTCAAATGCCTGAAATATAACGAGTCATAGGATATTTTTAGAGTAGCCCACGTTTTTTAATTCTCCTGTGCCACCTTGCTCAACAATTTTAATAACAGTTGCGGTAGTAAAGAGAAAATTCTAAGAAAAATTCAAATTTATTTCTTTAAAATGCTGTAAAAATAAATAGAAAATTAACTTCAAAGTCAAATATAAAGAACTGCTAAGTAATAAACTTAAAATTAAATTCAATACTTCGTTCATAGCCCTCTATTTTTATGACGCTTTCAGTACGTTTCACTATACTTTAATTTTTTTACCACTCATATTGTAGACGATGTCATAGCTCACCCATGTTCCCAGGAGCCGTTTATAACCTTTCTAGCCGTCTTTTCATTATCGCCCACAAATTCTCCATAGGGTTTAGATCAATGGATTGTGCCGAACACTCCATTAGCTGAAAATGCTGCTGGGATACCCATTCCTTAACTTCTTTGGCAGTATGTTTTCGATCTCCGTGCTGTTGGAATATCACTCCGCATTCAAGGTGGGCATTCACATCTAATCTCTGGAAAATTAGTCTGCAAATTGTTCAGGTAGTCTTCCTTCTTCTTTACACCAGTTAGGAGACCCCGTATGCCACCATGTAAATTATCCTCATTCCATCAGATTGCCTTCTCCGTGTTTGCGGTTTGCTTTTCATGATGCCTGTGTATACTTTCGTTAGGACGATGCCAGTACTTATGCCGAACTTATAGCTTCTTCTTCTTCTTAATTGGCGTAGACACCGTTTAGGCGCTTATAGCCGAGTTAACAACAGCAAAGGCTAATTCTTAATTTTCATTGGGGGTGTTTTTTTACGTGGCGTGTCCCAAACCCAGCGCACAACGCTATGCAGGGGATATTTCGCCTTCTCACTTTAGCTCGCCTTCAAACGCGAATTTTAACATATCCTTACTAGCGATACCTACTCCAGTGTATCGTACTGCGAATGCGGGACAAGTGTACAAGAGATGTGCCTTGCTCTAGGCATTTCCTGCTGTCTTCACAATCTGTCCGCCACATCTTGAGCATATATGTATGTAAATAAATGATCAGCGTGGCCATTGATCGTTTCACCTTATTTCGTCTATTTGTTCGTCTATCTGTGTGAATATATGCGAACTAGTCCCTCAAATTTGAGAGAAATTGATTTGAAACTTTGCAATCGTACTTTTCGCAGCGAGACGCTTCTCATTTGTCGGAAAGCATATAGTTGTCATACAAACTGTTTTAAAGAAACATAACATAGCTAAAATTTACATATACTATACTATGTACGAAAGTAGTCAAAGTAAAAGGCTTGCTTCACTTCACTTAACTTTGAAGAACTCATTCTAACAAATGGCGCATAAAGCTTACCCCGCACATCGTGTGGCAAGCCGACTGACATGAATTACGGAGATTTCTAAAGGTAGTCTAACTATTCTTGCGCGAAATGAAGCAGATACAACAAAATACACCAAGCACAAAAAGTAAGATAATGCAACAGAAAAAGGTAGCCGCGGAAATGCGATGCTGCCACGGAATAAAACGAAGAAAAAACGATTAGTATGCCTGCCTTTTTGCACCAAAACACAAAATGTAGTTAAAAAAAATTGAAGATAATAAAAAAGAAACATCTAAGCTGAAATTAGAACATGAGAAAGTAAAGTGACAAAGACAAACTCTGAAAACTGAGTTCAAGTAGCGAAGAGAGCTAACGGCAGACTAACCTTCTAATGCAGTGCAACTGAATGCCTTTTTGTTGGTATGCAAATGCGAACAGATGTGTTGGGGAGCGTTAGAAAAAAGTGAAGGCGAAAATTATATGGCCTGAACTTTTATGTTATTTTCAGTTTTTTTAGCGCAGATTGAAGCGAGTGCTTTTTAAGAGTTTCTTACACGAGTTCTAAAGAATGTAATTTCTAGCTTTTGCACTCATATACACACATACATGTAGGTGAAAGTATACAGCACACACAACCATAAAAGTATGTTTCGGTTAAAAATTGTATTTTCGTGAGTTTGCATTTTCATTTGTCACAAGCGGGAGCACTCACACACACACACTTACATAGGTAAGCACACTGTAATTAAATTTATTGCTGAAAATATTAGCAGCGGGTGCTGACACTCTGGGCCTGTAATTTTATGCCATAAGCCAGCGGGAAGCTACTGCGAGTGGGCGGCATTAAACACCATTTCACACTTTGCCTGCCATCTAATTTATTTTATTGTCTACATACAGACACATGCGGCGCAAATTTCTTAAAATTAATTCGTACATGAGGAGATTCCATTAGCATTTGGTTTACTGCGCCGCTCTAATATCTTAAATAAACAGTGGAAGTGTTTTGTGCTTTTCCATTTTTGGTGCACAGTGGGGGACTGTGCTCCGTTTAGAATATCATTTTGTAGTGAGTACGCAAGTTGAAAGGCAGCAGTTAAAAATCATTTGAGTAGAGAAAGCTGTATTTTTGTTTGTTGTTTTCTCAGACACTACTTGACAAATTTAGCTGAACATTTTTTAATGCTTTCTTTAAAGACTTGTGTATGTTGTCAAAATTGTTTGTTTTTTTTCAGGCGGTCGTGAAATTTTTTTCCGAATTTTCCGCAGAAACTGATTCAAAATTAGATTTTGTTTGTTTCAGTTTGCTAGGATAAAAATCGTGGATATGGTCACTGGCCAATTTTTTGAGATCCCCAATTCTTTTTTTTTTTTTTTTTTTTTTTTTTTTTTTTTTTTTTTTTTTTTTTTTTTTTTTTGGTTTGGTTTTGAAATATTCAACTTTTTTCAAATTCAATTTTTTCATATATTTTTGTAATGTTAGCAAATAATTATTTGTAAAAATATTAATGTGTAAAACAAAATAACCTGAAATAAATGCATCTGGACTAGAATACCCCTTTAAGTGGTTAGATGGATTTAAGGTTTTCAAAAAATCTAATTATTAAGCCCTGAACAGGGTATATTAATTTTGTCGCGAAGTTTGTAACACACAGAAGAAAGCGTCGGAGACCCTATAAAGTATATATATAAATGATCAGTATGTTGAGCTGATTCGATTTAGCCATGTCCGTCTATCTGTCTGTCCGTCTGTCTGTATATATCCGAACTAGTCCCTCAGTTTTTAAGATATCGTTTGAAATTTTGCAAACACCATTTTCTCTTCAAGAAGCTACTCATTTGTCGGAACTGCCGATATCGGACCACTATAACATATAGCTATCATATAAACTGAACGATCGGAATCAAGTTCTTGTATGGAAAACTTTCACATTTGACAA
>NW_017535518.1:4421622-4449562 GCF_001853355.1 Bactrocera latifrons | reverse complement strand
TATAGATTATTTTCTAAGACAATAATGTAATCTCTGAAAAAATTGTTCAGATCGGTTAACTATAACATATAGCTGCCATACAAACTGAATGATCGGAATCAAATGCTTGCATGAGAAACTTCCTCATTTKACGATATATCTTCACGAAATTTGGTAAGAGTTATTTTTCCTAAAAATAATGTAATATCGGAAGAAATTATTCAGATCGGTTAACTATAACATATAGCTGCCATATAAACTGAACAATCGGAATCAAGTTCAGGTATGGAAAGCTTTCACATTTGACGTGGTATCTTCACGAAATTTGACCTGGATTACCGCTTAAGGTAATAATATAATCTCCGAAAAAAATTTTCAGATCGGATTACTTTAGCATACAGCTTCCATACAAACTGAACACATAATTACTAACAGAAATGCACCTGTGAAGGGTATTTAGCTTCGGTGCAACTTAAGTTAATGTTTTTTCTTGTTTTTATTTGTCTTATTAAATTCCCAACTTCCCTAGAATATTGTCTTAAATTTTCAAGTTGATCCGAGCGATTGAGCTTTGAGAACTTGTGCGCTCGAGGCTAGCCTAAGTTCGCCGTCTTTATACGCGTTGGCAAGATTTATGGAGAACTACTCAACAGATCTTCCTGAAATTTTACACTGGTCTTTGAGAGACAATTCTTAAAAACTTGGATGAAGACTTTTTTATTACATTATTTTAAAAACAAATATCGCGAAATTTTCGCTTAAAATAAATTTTTTTTTTTTTTGGAAA
This sequence comes from Bactrocera latifrons, assembly GCF_001853355.1. NCBI lineage: Eukaryota > Metazoa > Arthropoda > Insecta > Diptera > Tephritidae > Bactrocera > Bactrocera latifrons. Next base: position 4,448,796 of record NW_017535518.1, on the reverse strand, counting down.
ATTATCTGCCAAATATCCTATAATCAGTTTTTATATGTCATGACGTAGTTAAATCTTGTTTAAACTTACCGAAAAACTTGTCCAGCAATCTGGGGTTGTATTCGGAAAAAATTTCAAAGAAAATTTTTGTATATAGGACATAAGAGAATTAAATAATCAGCAGTCTTACTTGAAAATATTGCGCAAGATTATATTTTATGGGTTCAAACATAGTACATATCCCACGAACTTGAGTGGTTTCAACTGGTAACTGCAACGATTGAGTCTATATCGACATTTCTTATTGCGCTATCTATATTAACTTGAGATAATATATTTTTCTCACAAAAAGTTCCGACTGATTTACTAATATTAATTTTACGTAAAAGTAAGTAAGTAATATTTATACTCAGAACAGAATAAGTTTGCCGAGAAGATTGTAACACCCAGAAGGGTATCGAAGACCCTATAAGATATATGAATATATGTAGGTTAGGTTAGGTAAGGTTAAATTGGTAGGCCCATACGACCCGAATAGACAAGTTTTGGTCAGTTGCGATACCAGATGGAATTCGGTTGCTAGGTCCAAGAGGAGTAGTCATCCTTTAGGATGCCTGCGCTTGACGCGAATCTTAACAAACTCTGCGACCTCACTATCGATATCTCCTCCAGTGGTAGGAACCCCAATCTCGCCTTCCTGTCCGTCCGTATGTATATAAGTGAACTTATCTCTCAGTTTTTGAGATATCGAGCTGAAATTTTGCACAGAGCCTCAAGATACTGTTAATAGCTATATTGGACAACACAAACTGAACGATCGGTATGAAGAGCTCATATGGAATACATTTTCATTTGATGATATACTTCCACGAGATTTGGCATGTGTTATTAACTCAAACAATGGTACAATGAAAATCTAAATGATTCGAAGAAATTTTCCAAATTCATATAACTGCCATACAATCTGACCGTTTGTTTGTAGTTGGAAGGATATTATATTTTCGGTGGATTCTCTCTTTCTCTCCTTCCATTATTTATAGAGAGTACTTGACATTGGGTTTACACATGGAAACTTTTGTTGCCTATTATTAGTCAATTCTCTTTTGGTGTTGTCAATTTCGTTTCATTTAAACGATTAACACGTGTCCATCTCATAATAATTATATTGGCTATATGTTTATCTCGTTATATTCTAGTCAATAAAATCTTTAAAGAAATCGAGTTGAAACCCATTAGCTGAAAATACATCTTCTTACATAAGCCAAAATGCTTAGCAAAGCAACATTCCTCTCTCTGCACCAAGTAAGAGAACACCTTTTATATATTTAATAAGATCATATTATGATTGAAGTCAATATTCGATCGAATGTGAGAAGATTGAGTTAGATTCTGAAGTTTTTATAATCCAATTATTGATCCATAGTATAATATTTACTGCTACAGACCTATGCTCGGCACAAACCAAGCTATTCAGTATTGAAAAGAAGATGGAGAAAAATATAAACAATTTCTAAACGATGCCTGCATATCAAAAACTACTCTAAGAGTGAGTATTATGCGAAGATATAAATTTGCAAAACCAAAGAATCTGCACACAGTCAATGTTTTCTACAAAGAACCTCCACAATAAATCCAAATACTCAATAACTCTTAAAGTTCGAGCAATACAATTATAATCAGCTGCAATTTATTGCAAAGAAATTGCATAATTAAACTTGTAATTACGAATAAGTAGAAGCACAGTACACAAGAAAAGCAAAAGAAAGAAATAAAATTCAAGAAAAAACAACTGAAATAATAGACAATGGAAATGTGGAAAATAAAGTACAATTAGTATACAAAAAAATGCATAAATAAATGTGATTTTAATTGCAGTAATGGCGGTGAAAGCCAGCTTGGTGAAAAAGAATTATAAATTCTCTGCTCAAGAAATGCGGCAATATTCTTTTAATCACCAGCCAACGTCGGCGCATATTTTTCTATGTAAATATCAAGCAACACGAAAGCTGGAGGAGGCATACGCTATACAACGTAGTTCACTTATAACTCGAGCCATTAAGCTGCCCAGCTGTTTGCATGTGGTGCGTACACTGCAAATAACGACCAGCAAACATCCGAGTCTGCTTGACGCCGTCGTCGTGGGAAAATGCGTTCAAGTTGGCTGTGGCGACACTGATTGCCACGCAGGCTACAGTGCTACGGATACTTGTGCTGCCTAACGATTGCCGTCAATTTTCCTACTTTCTATTTGAATACTATACTGTGGAGTTGCCACCCACAGACGCACACAATGCTGCATCTGTGATGCCTGATTGAACGGAACAAATTTACGTGTCTTGCATAAATTTTCATGAAATATTTACATATTCTTTCAAGCACTTTCTCGAAGACTTTGAGTACCTTTGCTTGACATATTTAATATATACATATACTTATACATATATAAGGATGTTTGCTCCTTATGAGGCCTTCGTACATTCTTACGTACTTCAATTTGACATACGTTGAATATCGTTTTGGATTTTATTGCCTACGCATGAGATTTGCTTGTAATCATAATTTCGATTTTCGCTGAATTCAGTATGTAAGGGAGAGTAGGTAATCTGAAATACGAATCCGTCATAAAAAATTTTTGAATTTGAAATGAAGAACATAAAATAAAAAGGAGATTGCATAAATACATATGTAAATCTTCAATATGGATCTTGTATTTCTAAATTTACATATGTGCATTATGGTGGTCTTTACATGTTGGTATAGTTTTATTAATTCAAAACTTCTTGAGTTTTTTATGTTCATTCCAAGCGTAAATAGATATTGCTACAATTTACTATCTTTGTAGAGCTCTCACATAGAAGTATTTATATATTTTGTATTATGTGTGAGTTATTCCAGTGACTTGATCCATCTCCAACATACCGCAATAGCCAAACACTACACACAACTGCTTCAAATGACTGCAGAAGAGTTTGGCCGAGATAAGATAATCTCGCCTCAGAGATTGATAGAGTTAAGTGGTGCAATGACATTGGCAGCATTACCAAAAGGTTTAACTTCACCAAGAAGGTCAATGTTACTCAAGGCTGGATGGAATGATTCCAGCTTCGGGCTACTTTTTAGGGATAGTACAATCAAGTGATACACTGATGGCTCGAAAACGTCGGAGGGAATTGGTGCAGGAGTCGCAGGATCCCGCAGCAAACTCTTCTTTGCTAAAAGTCGGTGCATGGAGATAAACCTCCAACGCAACTATCGCAACGAATGTGTAACTATTCCTAGCGATAGTCAAGCGGTACTTAAAGCAATCTCCTGCTTTGAGATCAAATCGCTACTGAAGCAGGAGTGCAGAGAACGGCTGAATAGCCAACGGATCGTAACCAATTGCACCTCATCTGGGTGTACGATCGCAAAGGTATAGCCAGGATTGAACTGGCTGAAGAGCTCGACCGCTCCGCAGCATCCACTAACATGGTAGGACCTGAATCCTTCACCCGGGTGGGTCCACCAGAGCTTTAAAGGAGCTACTCAGCGAGGAAGAAGGAGTAGAGAGAGAGAGGTGAAAGGCATGCTCCGTGCCAAGTTGCTAATGAGGATTATAACATCCGCATGTTTAAATATACAATCAACCTCCCTATGGTAAAACTTAGAAAACTGGTCGCATTCTACATAGCTGAAGAATCACTTACACAACATGGGCCTAACTTTTTGACTGCACATCAGTCTGTAGACGCAGGTCAAAGGATCTTAGCATTCGCAAGTACCCCACATCATATTGGGCTTTATCAATATGCTGGAGTTAAGTGTTTATGATTTAAAAGAGGGCACAATAGATTTAAGGTCGCCATTCATTCCTCGCGCATCAACCAGTCAATCAGTCAAACACCCCTCAACCAACAATCAGAAATCAACAGTTACATATTTGATTCTCTTATTTTTTCAAGAACCACCCTAATGTATATGCAATAAATATTTGAAGTAGCGGCATTCTTTTGTAAAATATCCAAATTTTAAGTAACTTAGTGGACAGAAATGTACAGTTGTGCAAATAATTTATATTTTAATTTACAGAATTTTTGTAATTCTTATTTTTGATATTTCTCTAAGAGATTTTTGTCTTAAGCTGTCTATCACTGACTGCTATACTTATAAAAGAGCCCTAATTGTGGCTAAGCACTTTTTATTAAGGAAATATGTGTCCAAATTGTCAGGCTGCTTGGTATTCAGCGCTTTATTCAGCTATCATTCTCTAAAGCTGAATAAATGCTGAAAAACATCTTAACAGACATTCAGCGCTTTTTAACTAATGGATTAACTATCTAATAGCATTTTATAGCATTTTCTCAACTGTCCATCAAAATTTCCTTTCCCTTGCTCAACATATATTCATTTCCAGATTCAGATTCAGAGTTCATTTCAAATTTTTGTTCTTTCTCAGAATATTGTCTTATAACCATAAAAAAATTCAAACTTTTCTTCTTTTTCAAAAAAATATATTAAGTCTTATAATGTATTGTCTTTGAAATGTAAAACAACGTTTCATCAAATAAATCGAAATTGAGTTTTTTATTGCTTACGATTCACTACATCAAATTTTAAACTTCATATAGCAGATATAACTAATATATAACCAAACCTCAAATTTTGTTGCAATATGAGTGGCTTCTATTATGGCGCTTTTTTTCGTCTTTCGAAAAAAATAAATATTAATTATAACTTATAAACTATAAAGGTATTGCTAAAGCTAGATACTTCCAGAGAGGGCGTAAAGTCATCACTATCATCCAAGGTTTGCTTATGAATGCTATTCAAAATCAATGTAAGGTGGCCTTAAAGTCTTCTATTAATAATATCAATCTTTTATATATTACGTTCAGTTCTTCAATGGTCTGATTGCCTTTTTGATAGAACCTATGTTTATTAATATATGTATCATCTTCCATCTCTTTGTATAATTTTTTAATCACAAAAATCGTTGCATTAAAAAAAAAATGCTATTAAAATAATTTAGCAAATATTTCCATAATCGCAAACAATTAAATTCACCAAAGCTCGCAAAAACTCCCACACCAAACCCACAAATATTTGCGCAAAGTCAACAACCTCATTTATAATATGGTCAGCCAAATATCGGGTGATTTTTTTGAGGTTAGGATTTTCATGCATTAGTATTTGACAGATCACGTGGGATATCAGACATGGTGTCAAAGAGAAAGATGCTCAGTATGCTTTGACATTTCATCATGAATAGACTTACTAACGAGCAACGCTTGCAAATCATTGAATTTTATTACCAAAATCAGTGTTCGGTTCGAAATGTGTTTCGCGCTTTACGTCCGATTTATGGTCTACATAATCGACCAAGTGAGCAAACAATTAATGCGATTGTGACCAAGTTTCGCACTCAGTTTACTTTATTGGACATTAAACCAACCACACGAATGCGTACAGTGCGTACAGAAGAGAATATTGCGTCTGTTTCTGAGAGTGTGGCTGAAGACCGTGAAATGTCGATTCGTCGCCGTTCGCAGCAATTGGGTTTGTGTTATTCGACCACATGGAAGATTTTACGCAAAGATCTTGGTGTAAAACCGTATAAAATACAGCTCGTGCAAGAACTGAAGCCGAACGATCTGCCACAACGTCGAATTTTCAGTGAATGGGCCCTAGAAAAGTTGGCAGAAAATCCGCTTTTTTATCGACAAATTTTGTTCAGCGATGAGGCTCATTTCTGGTTGAATGGCTACGTAAATAAGCAAAATTGCCGCATTTGGGGTGAAGAGCAACCAGAAGCCGTTCAAGAACTGCCCATGCATCCCGAAAAATGCACTGTTTGGTGTGGTTTATACGCTGGTGGAATCATTGGACCGTATTTTTTCAAAGATGCCGTTGGACGCAACGTTACGGTGAATGGCGATCGCTATCGTTCGATGCTAACAAACTTTTTGTTGCCAAAAATGGAAGAACTGAACTTGGTTGACATGTGGTTTCAACAAGATGGCGCTACATGCCACACAGCTCGCGATTCTATGGCCATTTTGAGGGAAAACTTCGGAGAACAATTCATCTCAAGAAATGGACCCGTAAGTTGGCCACCAAGATCATGCGATTTAACGCCTTTAGACTATTTTTTGTGGGGCTACGTCAAGTCTAAAGTCTACAGAAATAAGCCAGCAACTATTCCAGCTTTGGAAGACAACATTTCCGAAGAAATTCGGGCTATTCCGGCCGAAATGCTCGAAAAAGTTGCCCAAAATTGGACTTTCCGAATGGACCACCTAAGACGCAGCCGCGGTCAACATTTAAATGAAATTATCTTCAAAAAGTAAATGTCATGAACCAATCTAACGTTTCAAATAAAGAACCGATGAGATTTTGCAAATTTTATGCGTTTTTTTTTTTAAAAAAGTTATCAAGCTCTTAAAAAATCACCCGATACATACCAATACATAAATTCATTTGTCCTCTGTGCAGCTTCCGATTAACCTTAGGATAGCCCAGTTCCATTCCAAGCGTCTAAATAAAAAACGTAATTGTAATATTTTCCGTTGCTATGTAATCAAATGCTGCTGCTCAGACGCGGCCAGCGCGTGATTTGCAGTAATTAGCGGCACGCATGCGCAACATGATTTTACTATGCTCGTAGCGCACAACGTACGACGAGCAGCAACGAAATCGGATTTTGCGGTCAGAAAGCTAGCCGTATAGCGCTTTTACTCAGCTACTAACTAGCCCGCAGCGCTACATTTAGAATAACTGTGTTAAAGCTAAACGTTGGCAACGGCTAACCGCCGCTAAGCGCTGTGTAGCGCATACAAATGCCAAATGTCTAAAATATAATCAATGTTATGCTAATATTTCATGCCATAAATGGTACTATCGGCACAAAATTATGGTAGTAGCACGATTTCGATTGCATAATGGCAAGTTCCGCGGCAACTATTGAATTACGAATTGCCCGATGGCGTCATTTTTCGGGTTGGGCTTGAACTTTTTTTCACGGCATGACTTATTTGGCGAGCGTTATTCAAGCTTTCGTTTCATTTTGAAATTTTAACTGAAACGTTGCGCAGTAAAATATTGAATATATTTTATTTTTTCATAAAGCGGATGTGAGAATGAAAGAAGATAATGTTTTATGTTAGAAATATACGGTAATTATATAATAAATTTTCTAAATAAAGGTAGATGTGTATGCATATATAGTACATATATTATACTGTGTTAGAAATCTATTATGGGAATATATAATTAAGAGTTTTGTTGCAGTAATCACATAAAGCAACTTTTGGATGCAGTTCAAAGCATGCAGCATCGAAGTGTATAAGGCAAACATTTTCTAGTTCGGATGAAAGAAAATCTCTAACACTTACCGAAATTTGAATATTTTTCATGAGAATGAGAAGAAAAATGCTGAGAACTTAAGGGTGTAATTATGTTCAAGTGTATAAATATTTTCAATTAAACTTTTATTTAATTTGTGTCTAAATTAAGTTAAGATGTCGGTCTTGACACAAAATATTCATTTGAACAGTTTTCACAAACCGACAAAGGGCTTTGAGCTTATCACAAATTTGTTGAAACGACCAATGTCAGTTTCCGATATGTCTTTTGGTGCGCCGAAGATGGGACTGGCGAGATGCTTTAACCTCAGACTTGCAAAGGCTAGATAGTGCAGAAGAAAGTGAGTGGCTGTTTCCACCTCAATCTTGTCATACAACTTTGACAACTTGCGTCCAACCAGATGCTTAGCCTAACCGCATAAATGCTTATTGGTCAATGTCCAAAGAATTAAATGAACAATACTAAGAACAAGTGGTTCGGTAGACATCCTTTATGCGAAAATGATCTTGCAGTCGCACAGGAGCGGGTTATTGACCTCGCGATTAGTGGGATGTTGTTATTGTTGTAACGGGTACTTAACGCTCGTTTAGATGGTAAGAATAACGTAAGTTGTCACCGACGTCATTCAACGGAAGACCCAAGAAACATGCTGGGAGAGGAGTGTCAGATGATTGGAGTTAGTGGGGTATGCAATAAGGGGGCCGATGTGGAGACTCATTGCACGCAGGACAGATATTGGATATGTTGGAGTATATTCTGGATAAGTAGAAGTTTAACCTGCTGCAGCATCCAGAACGAAGCTGCGTAATGGTCACTCTCTTTTCTAGTGGGCCTCCTTGTCTGCAATGAATGGTTGTTTGACTCCAAGTACGTCATTCACTGAAATGTAGTCGGTAAAGGTGTTGGTGGCTCTGTTAATTGCGGTCAGTGCTTATCGAAAGTTAGTTGCGTCCGAAGTCTGGTGGGTGTATTGTCTGACATCATCGACGTAGTTGAGGAATGTCCTTTTGCTGTTGCTATGAGGCGGTTTCGCTTCAAGCAGCTGACTGCAAAAATGATTTCTGTGAAAGCTCTGCAGTAGGTACTGCTTGGAGAGGAGTTTATTATGCTTCTTAACTGGGAGCATACGGGCCTCACTATGCAGGTGTTCGAGAGCAGACATCAAGAGGCATCGGAGTGCAGTATTGCGACAAGTCCGGAGCTACCTCATTTGTCCTAATTGAGTTGTTTTTCAATGCAAATTTTTTGACAAAATATAAGCGAACACGAACATGACCATAAACCAATATTATTGGAAATTGTTCGATTGTGTTTCTATGTACATTCCATAGCTAACTCATACTCATAATTGTACACTTTCCAAGCCAACAATACCATCAGTCCATTATTTCGCTTCTGAGCTTTCTGAATGCTTTTTACACTTTCGAAAATTTATCACTATTTTTACCGAATTTCAGTAATCTGCATATGCATATACATAAAATATTTATATGAGATTTCGATATTATGCATCAGTATTATTGCACAATGACACGTGACACGTGACCTTGTCATTGTGAGAATTACAAACTGAAAAGTTTGCATATTAACATTTAAAAACTTTTCATGGTCAAAGCAGTAATCACAAAAGTTAAATTGAGTGCGACATAAAGTTTGACAACCGACAGAATATCAATTCCAATAAAGGAAATGCAAAAGTTTGAGAGCCACACGACCATGCATGTCAACAGAGTGCAAGGAGAGCGGGTAAGCACGTGCTTTTATTGGATTGTTTCGGTTAAGTTTCGGGTATTAAAAATAAAAAGGATAGGGAAATAAATGAAACACGAAAATAAAGCGGATATTAATGGCAAACTAGCATGGCATTAAAATCTTACAAAAATGGCGGGAATTGGAGATAAAAAATTTAGAATGTTTTTCGAACTTCGTGGCGGGATATTATGTTGTATATAGTATATTGAAAGAAGTCGCGTAACACTTTTGCAAATTTTTAGAATTATCGCCTGTTTTAGAAAATATAACTAATCTGACTTAAAAAAAAAAAAAATACTTTTCCTCGCCGGCTTCCTCAAATGCACATCTAGCTGCTGTGCCATCGCTTATTAAAAGCCATTTTACGGATAACTGTTCTCGAATCCGGAGCATGTACAAATAATTGCGAAGTTAAAAATAGAAAAGCATTTCATTGCCAGTCATTCTTGTGCAAATGCATGTAACCGTGAGACATTTTCCCGTTATTTTTACTTTTTACAACTGTAATTACAAGCAGCTGTAATTATGTGTCATAAAGCACCGGTGTATGCGCACACACAGACAAAACTATTCATACATTAGGGTGGATAAGAAACGAAACCAAAGTAGGTAATATAGAGTTTTAGACACCTCTAGGTTCGTAATAGGGTGGGTTGTTAGAATGGGAAATCTATCTTATTAAGAATGATAAACTCTTTATCACCTCTAAGAAAATCTCTCCAAGTATTAGCTCTTAGTTTGAATAGAAAGGTCCTCCGCCTTATTTTTTCTATTTTCCTAGTATAAAATATAAAACTTCAAATTTCGCTTCCAACTACTTGAAAAAATATCTTAGACAAAGCCTCTTCAAGTATGACTTCCACCAAACTGTTTTTCAGTGTCTCATGAACATTCCAATTTTTCTTTGACCCACCCTAATATACATATAGAAATATTTAAAGTAAAGTGATTTTTGCATACTTCGCAGCGCGTGTGACCAAGCCGAGACAGTAATGTCGACAATAATATGTCACCCCAACGACTGAGCGCCCAACAAACTGCATGATTCCCGGCTGGCTGCGCATATAACTATACCTACACACACATAAACATTGGTGGCTTATGTGGTATGTCTTTTTGTATATAGATGATATATATGTGTGTTTGCTTACCAGACTGTCATTCATTATGTGGCAGGTGCACCAAGGCATGACCGCTGCAACAAAACCCGTAAATATATTTTAAAGGCAGTAGCGTGTCTAAAAAAATGAAATAACAACAAAAACAAAAAAGGGAAAAAATTAAATAACTTTTTTTTTGAGGAGGGTGAAATGAAATTCGAGCACTTTAGTGCCATAATAAAAGCATATGGCGTGTTAATTATAACGCAGCAGTCAGGCGTAACACAACAACAAAATCGTCAGTAATTTTCGTGCCAGTAAATTTCGTGCCTGTTTCATGTTTGTTATTTTTGTTTGACAATGAAAATTCCATGAAAATTTTGCTGTTGAAAAATTATTTATCCTGAGAATGTTCGGAATTTAGTTGTTGTTGGATGTAGAAGATGTGCGTGTAAGTCAAGAGAAGTTAACGATTTGAAAATTGGAAAATTTTAAATTTTTGACAAACTGCTTCCCAATTAGTTTAGTAAAAGACTAGTTATATTCTTGTTGCAATTTTGGAATTTTTTACGTATACGTATACGTAAAATTTTATTCGTTTTCCTAAAAATAAATTATACTTCATTCTACAATTTTTCACGAAAGTAATGAAAACCTTGCCTATATTTTTATGCATTATCATTGTTGTTTTTAAGTTTGAATATAAAATAGGCCGACTCAACACATGTTGTGATCGTCGATGCTTCTGTACCAAATTGCAGGTCGGGAATATTTAGGAACTTAGGTTGGTTTATGATCATTGAGAGCGGTCTTTACTTCTCAATTGCCTGCTCTTTTCAAGATGCCAAAGTGATTCTGCGTTAGATTTCCAGGCTGATATTATCACTGGTATTAATACTGTTTCGTACATAGACGAAATTATCTACGACTTCGAAGTTATGACTATCAATAGTGACGTGTAAGCCACATTGCGAGTGTGACAACTGATCGTTTGTTGATGAACGTCTTGTTCTCGTTCACAACCAGATCAATACACTGCGCTTCCATATTCAATCTGGAGAAAGTAGAACTTACGGCGCCGTCAATGATACTAACATTATCGGCGTTCACCCGCAGCTTTTCTCTTTTACAGAAGTTTGTATGTACCTTATCTATTTAGCTCTGCAGCTCGTACTATTTCCTCCAGCAATATATTGAACACAATCCCAAGATAGGGAGTCTGCTTAACGTTAGCTTACACAACCGTCAAACGAATTGACTGTTCAAAATCAAGTTCATGAAGAAAACTTGAACCTGTGAAAGGTATTAAAGCGTTGGTAAAGCCGAAGTTAACCATTTTTTTATTTTATTCTAATTATAGTTTTTTTTGCTAATATTTCATTTGGTTATTCTAATAAAACAAGCTCTTTTCAACCTCTTTTTTCACTCAGGAGTAATCAAATTCTTGCCCGAGTTCTCAATCCAGAGTTTTTTCTTCAGAACCCATTTTTCCCTTAAAACTTTGCCTACATTTCGACGCATTAAGATTTTAGTAAATGAAACTCCGCTAAAAATTCCCAATGCTTGAAATTGGTAATGCAACGCTGTACTTTACCGTTACATTTTTTTCTAATGAATTCGTTTTCAACTAATAATTATTATTAAATTTATTTTTGGATAGTAATATTTTCGAAATATTTTTAAATTTTTTTATTTTTGTTATTACTGAACTTAGGCGTATTTTTTGTACCATATTAATAAATAATAATTAATTAATAAAATGTTAAGCATATGAAAATTTTTATTTTCCATTCATTTCTTAGAAGTTAAGTTTATCAAATATTTTTCGTTGCAGATATTTTATTGTAATAAACACAGCTGACGTTGATATTTCTTTCTGACTCCATAATATTGTATGTATGTATATATGTCATGAAAATTTCATAAAAAATTATTTCCATAAAATTCCAGTTAAGGTTAACCTCTAAAATGTTCAAATAACCACTATCACGCGCAATTGCGTGAACGTTTAACTTTAAATTATGGTAATGCATATAAAAAACACTAATATTTATAGTAAACACAGGCGACAGTGTAGTCAGTAAAAAATCTAGTAAAACACACCACAGCATTCAAATCAGCTTAGTGGAAATTCTGCATCGAAAAGAGAATGTTAAAAGCCAATAAAAGTTAACTCTAAAACTACTACAACACAAACGACGTGAACCGTTACGCACTTACGCTCATAATCTGCACGCTCTGCTGCGCTCAAATAAAAGTAGCGAGCGTGATATATATAGAAGAGAGGGCAATGCTGTGGGTATGGATTTTTATTACGAAACGGTCAGCCAACGGCTATAAACCGGATGTGGCGTACAAAGCCAACGTACTTTTTTTTTTATGGTTGGGAGAAGTAGAGAGACGCCACCGCCACACGGACCAACAGGCAATCGTACATGTTTGCGAAATGGTGACAGAGTGTCTGGAAATTTGCGTACATTATGCATGCGCGCACACATGCACATACATACATATGTATGCGGTATATGCGCAAAAGGTAAAACTTTTAGTTGTCAATGTGCATTCAAAATACGATTTTTTTTCGAGGAAATGAAAGCCATTTTCGATTGTAACGCTTACATAAGCATTTTCGTTTTTGGTGGGGTGGTCCATGAAAAGCTTAGATGGTATTGGGGCAAAACACACACCATATTTTAAACACTTAAAATTTTATTTTTTTTTTCTTCATTTATAAGCTGCATATTTTTCACACCTAGCAATAGCTTTCATTGCCTCCAAATGAGCTTTCTGAGAGCTTTATGACTCCACGTATCAACTGAAAATGAATCGGTCCATTTTATTCATATTTTGTGAGTGCCAGTTTATTTTTAACGAAAAGTTATTGTTACTCTTGTTTGCTAGATAAATGTTATGCAGTTTAGTTTTTACAAATTTCCAGAGCAAAAAAATTTTTTTTAATATTCCGTAAATAAGCTGTGGAATGATTTTCGGTTAAAGTGAATGCTTAGTATAGGCCTTGATTGAAAGGACAAAAGTAGATAAATATTAGAACATTTATTCTACGTAGTACACATATATCAACTGATTGCCTCTATTAGCCACGATTTGTTGCCAGTAAACTTCTTTGAACCGATATCACTAAAAAGAGGAAAAGAAGTCAACTTCGGCAGCACAGAAGATGCATTTCTTTTAGCCGAGAAGTGTATAAAAATATCTCTTTCTGATTTTGACTGCTCAGTTTGTATGACAGTTATATGCTGCAGTTCGACTTGAATAATTTCTTCGGAGATTGCATTCTTCCCTTAATCGATAGTAGGTGCCAAAGTTCATGAAGACATCTTCTCAAATAAAAAAAAAGTTGTTCATACAAGGAATTGAATTTGATCGCTCAGTTTGTATGGCAGCTATATCTTATAGTGATCTGATATCGGCGAGTTCAAGAAATAAGTCGGTCTTAGGAGATCAAAAGGAAATATACGAAATTTCAAATCGATATCGGAAAAACTGTGGAAGTGGACATACATACAGCATCTACCAATAGTGCCGACGTGATTTTGACTGCTCGTAGCTGCATTGGTACCCTTTTCAAGTAACCTTGACCGATTCTTACACAAAACGTTCTCTGGTGGCTACTGTAAAAGCGCTTCGCGCTAAACGCGATTGTTATAACGCCGCTTCAGAGACGCCATCCAAAGCATAATTGTACAATCGAAAGTGTTTTGTAGGCGACAGACCATTTGAAGCACCGTAGCTTTGCCTACTGGTTTGAGTTGTGATATGGCGGGTCTTACTTATTTCGAAATGGTCATCAAGATCATGCGATTTATCGTCTTAATATTATTTTTGTTAAATCTAAGGTTTACGATAATCAACCAGGAACGTTCGAAGAGCTCGTACACCATATTCAGTGCATTATAGCCGACATCCCATCCAAATTGCTGCCCCGGTGGTTCAAATCATAAATGGAATAAAAACCAGAAGTCATTTTGATTTAATTTTACTGTTATATTTCAGTGTTATAATAAACCCTTTATATGTATATCTCATTCATTGAGCAAGAAGATATATATACATATGTTGGCATCAACAAACTCGGAGTTAGTCCAACCGTAACGCAAAAACCAAATTTTCAGTTTACACCATTTTTTGCCATTCATCTAGAAGGCGTAGCTTGTCTTACTCAGACGGTAGAAGTTTGGCATGCATTTGAAACCGATATATCGTCACCTAAAATGAAATGCTTTCTCAATGCCAGGTTAGCAGCTTTTAATGGAAATGTCCACTTAATAGAGCGTTCTTTTAATCGAGATTTTACTGATTGTTTTTACTATCCTATTGTAAATTTTGCTAAAATCGGTTCAGTAGTTTAGGAGTCCATTGCGAACAAACAACGTAACACGTAATTTTTATATATAGAGATGAGAAAATATGTAGAAATACCCAATCTTTCCAATGAAATATTTTATATCAAAATTGTATTTTGTATCTAAGATCGGTAGTCAAAGAGGCAGACTCAAAAGCTGGAAGTTTTTTTCTAAAATGAATCTGAATTCATGTGTTTTTTGATTGTAACTAACCTTAAAAATATATGTGAATAACCTTAATAGCTGGTGGACACGGGTTCGTTAAGAACAGCATTTTTTGAGACGAACTTCTTGTACTTTGTTAAAATAAGGTATGAAGGAGAAAGAGAGTACGTGAAGTTAACCTAAAAAATTGTTTGAAAATATCCTATACGACATGACCATTTTTGGGTACTTAAACGCGTATGAATCTAACTAACTATCAATATTATAATAGGTGTAATCCTATATTATATAATTATATTATATTTCATATTTTTCACTACGGTTATAATTATTACCTTAAACTTAATCAAAATATTTAAATTTGTCCCAAATCCAACAAGTTGCACTGTATCTAGTCTCACTCTCAGTCTATGATCTCCCACCCACATTCGCACAGTCGCCTGAACTCCATTTATTTAAATTTTCAACTCAGAAGTGAATTAACTGTATACATGAACGCCTAACGTTCAGCTTATGGCGCGCCTGAATAGCGCACTTGCCGTTGGCAAAGCAGGAAGCGGAAAAGGAAATGAGCCTATTAAGCCGCGCTGTGATGACGGCAAAAATACCAAATGGCGAGTTTCTAACGTAGAGAAATGGCAAACCGTAATGGAAAAAAATGAAATTTGAGAACATTTAGGGATTTGCCATTGGCCCTTACGACATTTCTGCTGGTTGACCAAATTAAGCTGTGTGTATGTAAGTAAATTGCTCGGCAGCACGCAAAAGTACAGGCTCGTTAGGTGCACAACGACGTGATTTTTTTTTTTGTATTGTTGCTTAGCCGCCGCGCTTGTCGGGACTTCGAAACAATTGCTAGTAAAGAATGTGATATTGTTATTGTAGTTGTTGCTGTGCGGCTGCTGGCAAATGAAGAGAATTCTTTGTTGCGTAGAAGATTTGAATGAGTGTGCTTGTCACATTATGGTGTGCAGCTTTTAATTGCTGAAAATTAATTTGATTTGTTGACAGCAAAGGAAGTTGATACAATCTAATTTGGACATTTGCTAAGAAATTTGAGGTTCTATTTTTAGGTTTTTTGAGTATATTTTGGATTTGAAAAATTATTGTATCTTAACTTCGTCAGATTTTCTGACCTAAACTACGTATTGTAATAATTTTTATGAATTATAAGTGTGAAAACTCTGTTAACTAATCTTCACAGCCCAACACATATAGCACATGATTTGCAAGTTTACATACCAAACTCAAAAATATTAAAAAAAATAATTACCGTTAAATTGGTTATGCTATTAAAAGTGTAATTTTCTGCAACTTCCAAAAATAATTTTTATTTTTATTTTTTAACTTTTTTTAATTTTTTTTTAATTTTTTTTATTTAAAATTTTTCTGATTTAAATCTGATTAAAAAATTTTTTAAATTGTTTTTAAATTTTTTAAAATTAAAATATTTTTTTTTTTTTAAGTTTTTGTTTACTAATAATCCCTGAAACAAGAAAAAGCGCTAACTTCAGTTGCTCCGAAGCTCAAAAAATTCGAAAAAGTCATTGGCTTGCCAGCTACATGAGTTCTCTCTTGATCTCTTTCTCACCCTGTCTTAATAGTCTGACATACTCTCTGCATTATGAAGAAAAAAAAATAAAAAATTAATTAATTTAAATTTAAACCATTTCTCATCCTAAAAATTTTTCTTTCCCAAAAATTTCCCAGCATTATCACTCTTCATTTCTGCACTTACCTAACAACATTATCGGTGAGAAAATCATATGGAAAGCAAATGTCACGTTGACATCGTTATTTTCGAAATACCTTAATCAAAGAAGTAAGCCCAAATGCAGTTGCACACCTGCGATTAACCCAGAAATCGTCTTTCGCAACCGAACACTGAATATACAACTTTATTAACTAGGTTTTGAAGAGTCGCTCGACGTACTTATTAATGATATTTGTTTGTAACGGCGTCGTCATTGCGTAGCTCGTGTTATGTCACAGCAACGGTCGTAAATATCGCGTAGCTTGCTGCGTGCTTGAATAGTGTGGGAGGCGCCGGAAAAGAGTACTAACTCCAAAGTAGCGTTAACTCTGTTGTTACAATGCAGTATTTATGTCTGTGGGTATATTTTAATGGTAGAAAAATATTTAATTGTCAGTATTGCTTGTTAGCATTTTGTATTGCGTTAATACTTGCAAATTTTCATTTTTATTTCCGCAAGATTAACCAATGAGGCGTAAATATTTTTCGAACGTTGGGCACATTATTTTTAGTGTATAAAACTAGTTCTCTCGGACAGATTTCAATCACATATTGCTTTTCTGTGAATAACATTATCTATATTGTAGACCTTCATTTGCGGGAAGTATTATCCTCGATATGCGGCCCTGAAGCAATATCTCAAAATATCTTCAACTTATATACCAAAATAAAAATAATATAGAGACTCTGCATATTTTAATCCAGACCTTTCTTTGCTGCGAAGTTTTATCTTCTCAATTTCCAGGTGCTGTCCACGTATTTCTGAAATTCCTTATCCATTCATAGGAGTATCATATTCCATTAGGAGTGTTCTAAAAATTTAATAAAAATTTTCAAAATGATGAGTACCTTTATCATCTTAGCTTAGAAAATGTCTCAAGCATAAATCATTTGTTCCCAAACGCATTAATATATAAATTAACATATACTACCATTAACAAAAAAGTATATTTCGTCCCCCTCAAAGTAGTCACCTTGGTCCTAATTTACTTGTGCAAACATTTTTCGCAATCCACCCCCACAGTCGTGGAATAGCCTTCAATGCGGGTAGCGTTAATGTCTTCAACTGACTCAAAACTTTCCCCGGAGCGATCGTTTGAAATTGCTGAATATCTAGAAGTCACATGGAGCTAAATCAGACGAACAAGGTAGTTGCGGCACGTTATTGGTTGAAAATTTTGAGAAAAACTAACGAAGGATCAAGGTAGGATGGTACGGTTCATTCTCGTTGTGCAAAAACGAAGAACTGCTTTCTTTCTATTTGATACAAACCATTGACTGTCGCCGTGAATGGAAAAAATTGAATATCGTGCAGTGATAAAATTCTTATTAATGTCAGCAATATTTTAAGTGAATTTTTTTTGGTTTTAGAAAGCTGTGTGAACAATGAGTGCCGCTTTCGCTAAAATTCGATAGCGACTTTTTCAGCAATATTTGGAGCGTTTTAAAACGGATAAAATGGATTTTGTGTATTGATTCATCACTATATATGAGAGTTAGGTCTGTCACCATGATCCTGAATCAAAACAAAATGCTATAAAGTGATATGAACCTGGTTGTTCGGTTTCGAAACGAGTTTGTGTCCGGAAATCGGAAAAGAAGGTTATGGCATCAGTTTTTTGAGATGTTTGTAGATTACTTTCAAACTGGTAAAACAATTCTGAATATTATTGCAACATTTTGGACCAGTTGAAATACAAAGTTTGTGAAAAAAGGCCCGGTTTTTAGAAGAAAAAAATTCATTTTATTCAGGACAGTGCATCGTGTCACAAGAGCATTCACCGTATTCACCAGATTTAGTCCCCAGCGCCTTCTATTTGTTTCCAGAACTCAAAAAATTTATGCGTGCAAACGTTTGTCATCAAATGAAGAGGTCATAACGGCTGTTGAACGAATTTTTACTTCAAGGATAAGATACACAAGCAAGTGTATAAATGTTCAGGGAAATCATACTGAATAATAAAGTGTATTTTCAATTATAAAATTGTGTTTTTCTTATCAAACATGGTAGACGTATGCAGCTATAAGCGCTCTTTAATTTCACTGTGCGATCCAACTATGAAATGTTATGTTGCAACCAATCACTTGTAGTCACAAATAGTATGGAAGGCCTTGGACAACAGATTGCCGTAGTAATTAAATAACTAAGCTACCTTGTTTCATTTGAAGAGTTTTCATTAAGAAAATTTTTCTTCAAGTTACGCCTCTTCCTCCACCAGCTGCTCAGCTCTAATATCATTTGCGCGCGTGGGCAGTCTCAATATTATTGCTGTGTTGTTGTTAAAAATTCTGAGGTTTAACCTTTATTTATTTATTTTTTTTTTTTTAATTTCAATGAAGTTGCGTACTTTTCAATTTTAATACAGTTTGTCTAGCAAGCTCATTGCAGCACAATAATCGTTGGACTTATCATGCGCCGCAGGCCGATGAGTTTTTCATTTCGAATTGTTGCCAACGACACTTACTTATATGTACATACATGTATGTATTTACGTATATACGAACATTGCTGTGTATATATGTTTCTGCATGTGCACATAATTATATGGTGGCGATTAAATAAATGCCAAAATGAAACTCACTTCAATTCATCAATGGGACAATGCGCGCTGACTCGACTATGTCCAGATGATGCACGAAATTTAATTTTGTCTTTTGTCAAACGGACTTTTGTCGTACTTAAATGGAAAGTTTAGCTCGTACTTTTCGTCGCTGATTGAAATTGGCACTTTTGCTATGCTCGGCTAATGACAGCGGTCAAACTAATACGTATGTATGTATATGTGTATGAAGCTTTGCGTTTTCGCCATTGTGGGGCAATTGTGTGCAAATACATACATACATATATTTATGTACATATGTATGTATCAATGTACTTAGTTGCACACTTTGCCGATTTCTTTCTGCAATTGATGAAATGAAATTCGTTTGTTCGACATTAAAAATAAATGTGTAATGACATTAAAAAGAAATTAGTAACTGACTTGGAAAGGTAAGTTTTGACAAAAACAAAAAGTTTTTTTTTTAATTTCGAAATTTGTTTGTGTGCAAGTGAAAACCAATATTGTCATCTAATTAAGTGTAATATTAGATATGTTTCTAGCAACCTTTTCAATAGCAAAATTTAGCGAGCTTCAATAGGTCAGTTTTGAAAGTATTGAGCAAGGTTGGAGTTTTCTATTGAATTGACTTCACATGAAATAATTTTTCAAAGTTCTTATGTAATTCGAACTTTCGGAAATTTTTTTTTAAATTAAAATATATGTATATGCTTCATTAACATTATTTATTTATTTATTTATTTATTTATTTAGTTTATTATTTTATTCACTGCACTTCGTCCGAGCATCTCTTGGGTGTATGAAAAAAGCGCTCTGGCAATGAAAAACTGCTGCTAATGACTGCTATTCTAACAGTATCATTTGTGCAGGGCAAATCTACTTCCGCTGAAGAGAGTTGAGCGCTGTAGACACCAGAGTCGTCTCCTTCTTCATTCCCAAGACTTGCTACTAAGTGACTCACTATGTCTTTTTTGAACTCCTGCACACCTGGTGTATCCGGTATTAGGTTTTTTGCATTTGGCGGCTTATTGTCGGCTACTTCTTGCGTATCCTTGCCATCTTCCAATGGGTGTGCAAATGCTGTGAACTAAAGTCAACTATGAATATGTTTTTTTAAATTATGTCACATATGTATATTGACCAACCTGTAATGCAAACAGCACACACAATAATAAAAACAACATTCTGCTCATTTTTTAAAGTATAATACCTCCTAACGATAAGTGAGATGCAATAAGACTGGAATAATCGTTCATTCGCCGGCAAATTTATAGTAGGTTTATAGTATTGACTGCGAACACAAAAAGAATAATCTTAAATTACATTGAACTTTGTTGTAATTATCATTTAATACACCTAGAGTTCGTGTGCATGTATTATCGGTAATGTAAACCGATTCTCTTTAAGTTGATTTCTGCTTCAAAACAAATCATCTTACAAATAAAATTGTGTTTCTAAGAATATGGTCCAGAGAATAAAGGGTGGTCCTTATTGTAAAAATTAAGCGGTATTTTGTTTTATCTTGTTACTTAGTTAAAATATACCCAAGAGATTAATTTCACATCTTAAAGAATGAAAGAAGTAACAGACGAAACGGTTATCTCTCTATTTTAATGGACATAATACACAATCCACTAAATTTTATCAACCAAGCTTTCTGAAAACAAGTATTTCAAGCAATTCTCCATACATTATGAAAGTGACTGAAATCGGGTTATAACGACGTCAAACTTCATATAAGGATTAACCGAAAATATTTGTCCGTCTATGAGATCTAATATTGATTCAGAGAGAATAATTTTATGATACTTGCATGACCATGTGTTAGGGTCAGTTGGGTTGAATTGCTGATCCCTCAGTATTACGAGGAGATCGTACTTAGTCTGTTATGTATAGTTCTTTGTGATGCCAAACGAATAAAAAAAAAACACTCTTATAGTTGGAAATCAACTGTCGGCAAAAACGCCTTTAACCTATCCAAATCTTCTGAGATGTTTTATTTATATTTCCACTATTTCGACTAAATGGCTAAAGGGGATATTTGGGGTGTTTTTGGCTGGATCTGGCAAAGACGAGGCATTCGAGGAGGAAGAGTGTTGTTGTTGTAGAGGAAGAGCTCTGTCGTGTTGACAGTTTTTGCCGGATAAAAACTCCGGGTCCATTCCGGTTACGTAGACCAAACTGCCATAGGAACGGTGTTGATATGATTTAAACTCAAAGAACAACCAACCTCACCAGTAGTGAGCCACAGGGACCAAAAGAACCCTTTTCCATTCTGTTGTTACAGTTTCCAGCAATGCCGCTATGGCCAAGCTCCCAAAAAAGTCTGACTGTCAAATAGCTCGATGATTGAAATTATGTATCTAGACATCCCTTCACTAGTCAAAAGGCTCACCGCTCCTCTCCACTTACTCTCTCTTCTCTTTTTGCCAGCGCTTTCCACCAAACAAAAATGGCTTAAAACATTATACGTTTCAATGAGACAACTATTCGTTACCCAAATCCCTTTTATTCTAGTACATATTATATAATAATTTTCATATTTCGATTAAAATTGGATAGATTAGAAGGGTTTCACAATTATTTATTTGATTGTCAAAAGCAACTGAAATTATATTGCAGCGGACTGAAAAGATATGAGAATTTAATACTCGGAGCTTTTACCAAATACCCAGTAGAAAATAAATGGAGTAATCTATTCATTAAAAGTCAAAAACATTTATTGTCATATAAATATTAAATATTAATAATTATAAAGTTTAAAATGGATTTGTTCAGCGGTAAAATAAGTCATGAACTCACTTGTGGTTGAATGAACACGATAGTAAAGGAATAGTAGCATTTGTGGTGTTAATAATCTAGAAGATAGACGCAGTGACATTTTCGAAACTCGCGGTTGGCTGTGCTAAATGGGCAAAGACAATCATTGGACCATATTTTTTCAAAAATAAAGCATATGGTAGACTTTACGGTCAATGGAGAACACTATAAAGCCATCCTTCATGACTTTTCCTTGCTCGATTTGCTCCTTTAAGACTTTTAGTTGCACCCAGACAACGCTATATGCCATCCAGCCAACGAAACAATTACTTTATTGAAGGAAACTTCCAGTGAGCGCATAATCTAACGTCACGTGCCTGTTTCGTGGTCTCCAAGAGGAGCAAAATTCCTTAAAATCCTGCAAGTTTCTCAATGGTGCTTAATTCAGTAACACTTGGGAATACAAAGGGCTTAATGTGGACGTTTGGGGTCAGAAGCTTCTGCATCCTTCAAACACAAAAGGCATTCTGTTTTATTCATTACAATGTTGGCTAGTCGAAAAAGTCTTTTCGTATTTCTAATCAAATTTCAACTTATTTGCTTCATATTTATACTAATAATGAAATAAATAAATATGTAGCATTATGGCTGACCTCTCTTTGTCATTTTTCCGCTAGAGATATTATCACATCATTCATTTCTTGGTGGCTTGCGTGCCATTGTTACCTTTTTTTATACAAAAATTTCAAAATATAGCGAATTTCTTCATTATTTTCACTAATTTTGGAATACCTATAACATTTTTTCAACTTCCCCAAATTTAATATTTTTCTGGTTAAATGAAGCTTAAAATCTCACCTTTCCAAGCTGGTATGAAACAATGTGATTGGTAGCACTGCCCATATACAACTGCAATGACATCTATTGACAAAATACGAAAATACTTTTTCGACTACTAAATAGTTTGTTTATTTTATTCCTTTATACTTAAAAAAGACCTTGCTAATAATTCACAATACTAAAGTCAAAATATGAAAAAAAAAAATACAAATATATAAATTTTTAAGCTTCTTTTTTCTCTTCCTCCGAGCATCTCTTTGGTGCATGGAAAAGGCGCTCTGGCAACCGAAAATTGCTTCTAAGCACATGTATTCTAACAGCATCATTTGGCAAGCAGGGCAAATTTACCTCTGCTGAAGACAATTGCCCACGGTATACACCAGTTTCGTCTCCTTTCTCGTCCCCAAGGCTTGCTATTAAGTGACTCACTATGTCTTTTTTGAACTCCTGCACACCTGGTGTATCCGATATTATGCTTTGCTCTTTTGGCGGCTTAATATCGACTACTTCTTGTGTATCCTTGTCATCTTCTAATGGCTGTGCAAATGCTGTAAACTAATGTCAACTATAAATATTGTTTCTAAAATTCTTTCACACACAGTGGCACAAACCTGTATTGCGAACAGCACACACAATAATGAACACGATTTATTGTACATTTTATTAAGAAAAAACACTTCCCAACCCTTGATGAAATGCAGTGAAACTGAAGCTGTCGGCTATTTATCGACAATATATATACATATTATAAAAAAAAACTAGATTACAAAGGTGGATCATAATTGCATTCAATTTTATTGTAATTATCACTGAACACACATATAGTCCATTTGTAGCACAGATATTGGAAATCTGTACTCTGCATGCTATTTTATGTGAGAAAATAATTCATCTCTCAACTTAAATTGTATTTCGAAGAATATATTAGCGCTTGTTATTAGATTTATAATTGCAGTGTGCCTGCTCAAGCTGCTATTTTGAACGTTATTATTTTCATATTTAATAACTATGGAAAAAAGGGTGGTTCATATGGCAAAAAAATTAAAATATTACAAGAACTTGAAAATGTATATATTTTTATTATTTAGAAAAAAATTTAAAAATGATTGAAAATTTAAAAAAACAAACACCAATTTTTGTCTGTTATTTAATATTAAGGAAAAATACCAAAAAAAAAAAATAGTTTTTCCTTTATTAAGGATAGATCGCGTATGCGATTTCCCAGAATCAAAATAGGTTGATTCCCAATCAATACAAATGTCATAATGCCGGTTTCGAAAAATGGCGGCTACTTAAAAAAACTCAATCTTTTTGTTTTAAGTTAAGTTTTAGGTAGCGCGCTTTGAATACAGAAAGAGTTTGATTAAAGGGAAATCATAGAGTAAGACAATAATAATTTCCTTTTCTTAATTTACTTATTTCTGTAACCCTCTATAAAGGGGTTACCATCAAATATGCTGAAAAGACATTACTGAGATATCTTTTCCAAGCTTTATTTAGGTAAATAAATCTGCTTGTGAATATCTCTATAAGTTCCCTTAGTATTTCATACACCTAAACTAGCAGTTAAGTTCAAGCTTTATTCCTCCCATCTCACTGCCTCCACAAATTCGCTGTGATATTTTCTCAATTTCGCAAATCAAAACAAATTTAAAACATCTTTTAAGGCGTTTTATCGGAAATATAATCATTGCAATTATAAATTATTTCCAGTACGTTGCAGCGTAACTGGCTTACATCCACAAATACGTGCACTGGGGCACAATAAATAGATGACTAATGGCAATATAAGAAAACACAATGAAATCGACGAAACAACAACAAACCAGAGCTTTGTTTGGTCCCATGCTTTGCTGTTCTGGGAATCATTATCGCTTGCTCTATAAACCTCGTTTACGCTCTTCTCCTCTGCCTCCCTAACGGGCATCATGTCAAGCGCATTGTAATCTATTGCAAACTCTGACGTTGCGCGCTAGAAAACAACAACATTTGTATATCATGCGGAAAGCGTTTCTGAGTTAACTCTGTAACTTACCTGAAGCTTTAAGAGCACTGCTAGTAGTAAAAGCAGTTTCCAGATTTGTGACATTTGCGGGGTCTGACTTTGCTGGATGCGAAAAGATTTGTAGTGTAAATTACACAAAACTATTAAAATTATTTACATCTTTAAAATTTCAATTTAATAATTCAATTATTTCAATATATTAGTTGACATTTGTTCTGACATTTCATATTTTTATTATCTAATTTGAGCAAAATTTTAGAAGTGTTTTTTTGCTGATATCCAGTGACGGATCCGCGAAGGGAATTTCGGGGTTCAAAAACCTGCCAAAATGAGAGAATGATAGTTCGGTAATAATACAAGATTGACGATAAATTGATATTAGGAAAATAATCAGCGTAAATCGGATACAAGATTTTCACATATACGGTCACTTGCTGGAGGAAAGTGAAAATTCACTTCATAGAGTCCGCTACTATCATGAAATCAGGTGCAACTCTGGGCTAATAAGTCTTATGACGTATGCGCAGTTGTATTTAGATTTTTTCTTTTCTTTTTCCAACAATTAGGACCATACGTCGGCACTAACGCTATTCCTTTCCAAGGCCTCATTCGTCTCGGATTTTTTTTTGGAAGTAAGCGATTTCACATAACCTTACAAAATATAACTCGGCGGTGTTAAATTGCATGATTGTACAGGCTACACTATAAGCCCACGAAGCGTTAAAATGCGTACACTAAAAGTTTCCTTCAATAAATAAAATGTTTTGTTATCTGGGTGACATGTAGCGTTGTCTGGGTCTAACCAAAAGTCTTGAAGATCAGGCAAGAACCAGTCATTAGCTGGAGCTGGAGTATTTTCATCCATTCGGACGACCCGACCTAGCCAGCGTAGCCGCTGTCTTTTAATTCGCTGAACTATGTCAATGTCGTCGTATATCTCGTACAGCTCATCGTTCCATCGAATGCGATATTCGCCGTGGCCAACGCGCAAATGGCGATAAATCTTTCGCAGAGCCTTTCTCTCGAAAACTCCTAAGGCTGACTTATCAGATGTTGTCATATTATAGAGTTTGATTTTTGTTCGTCGAGTGAGGGCTTTAACTCTCAATTGCCTACTAAGTCTGAAGTAGCATCTGTTGGCGAGAGATATTTTGCGTTTAATTTCGAGACTAACTTTGTTGTTGATGTTGATGCTGGACCCAAGGTAGACGAAGTTATCTACGACTTCAAAATCGACCACTGTTTGCTTGATGACAGGAGGTGTTTCGTCTTGCACTCATTCACTGCCAGACCCATTTGTTTCGCTGCCTTATCCATTCTGCAGAAAGCAGAACTCTTATAAAAGATGGTATCTGTATGTATATGCAGTAAACATAAATATATAAAAATTTTTCACAAGAAATTTCGTTGTGGTGAAATTTTATTTTTACTTTTTTGGGTCTCCAAAATATATTTCAGTTTCATTAATTTTAAAATGGATTGACATGGATTACACAGTTTCTTAAACACATACAAATGTAGATAGACATTTATACTGAATTTATGTGAGGATTTTTGTATGAAATATATAAAGTCTACGACGATATCTATAGACTGTGAAGTCCGCATAAATTATATAAGTATCCTAAATAAATATATGCATTTAATATAGACATAATGACTCTTAAAACTATCAGAATAAAAATAAGTTCACTTTCGATTACTTTCATCCCAAGAATATTGTGGTCGCAATTCTCTATTATTCACATGCCCAGTACGTTGCAATTCCACTTGTTTGCAGCCGCAAATGCGCACATTTGGCCAAAACATGTATTTACATATTGATGCAAGCACGAAAATTAATGAAATCGCCGCACACATAACGGCCCAGTGTTCTCTTTTCAACGGTAAATAATTTTTGGCTTTCGGCTGCGCTCGCTCAGTTGTACTTTCCACCGACGTCACTTGCACATTGCTTGCCACTGTGTCATTGAATTGCTCCAGCGGTTGTGTACGCACGCACTACAAAATAGAATTAACACAATTATTTAAAAACATAATTTCTGCAATTAATTTAAGTTATAAATAACATGCCTGCAACACTGCAAATGCGCTAAATAGTAGAAATATTTTAGAAAATGACGAAATAATTTCGAACGGACTTCCCGCTTACCAGAAATATTTATTGCAACTGAAAAGTGAAGCGGACGAAAGTTGTTTTGTGCGAAACGCAAATGTGAGAATTTAATACTCGGAACGTTTCGCAAATGCACGTGGGTTTACATGTTCGTACCATTTATATGCACATGCAGGGGAGATGCATGTTTTGCGCAGCGGAGTGACCCTATAGGAAATAAGCGGTGTTATAAGTATAAGTAATGTTTTCAAGTTTTCAAAAAATTGTATCCGTGGCGGAGCTGATCGGAGTAAACTGAATAAATGTTTTGTCTTTTTTTGAAAATTTTTTTGAACCTTATTATTTTGGTAATTTTGTGATATTTTTTGTGAATTGAAAAAAAAAATTTTTTTCTTTTTTTATTTTTTGTTTTTTATTCTTTTTTATTTTATTTTATTT